>NC_133749.1:2265264-2422764 GCF_048934315.1 Petromyzon marinus | reverse complement strand
TGTGTGTACGTGTGTGTGTGTGTGTACGTGTGTGTAAGCGTCGTGTGTGTGTGTGTGTACGTGTGTGTGTCCGTGTGTGTACGTGTGTGTGTACACAGTGTGTGTGTGTATACTGTGTGTGTACACTGTGTGTGTGTACACTGTGTGTGTGTGTACACTGTGTGTGTGTGTACACTGTGTGTACGTGTGTGTGTGTGTGTGTACACTGTGTGTGTGTACACACTGTGTGTGTGTGTACACTGTGTGTGTGTGTACACTGTGTGTGTACGTGTGTGTACGTGTGTGTGTACACTGTGTGTGTGTGTGTACACTGTGTGTGTACACTGTACGTGTGTGTGTGTGTACGTGTGTGTGTGTACACTGTACGTGTGTACACTGTACGTGTGTGTGTGTGTGTACACACTGTGTGTGTGTGTACACTGTGTGTGTGTGTACACTGTGTGTGTACGTGTGTGTGTGTGTGTACACACTGTGTGTGTGTGTACACTGTACGTGTGTACACTGTACGTGTGTGTGTGCGTGCGTACCGGGGTCGCCGTGCCGCCACCGCTGCCGTAACCGCGGCGACCCACGGCACGGCCTCCTCGTGCCGGTAGTCCACCACGCACGACCTCACCCCCACGCTCACCCCCACGCTCACCCCCACGCTCACCCCCTCGCTCACCGCCTCGCTCACCGCCTCGCTCACCTGGCCCGGGGATAGGGGGGCGGGGGGGGGGGTGAGTAGGTCAGCAGGTCAATGGGCCAGTGGGTTACTGGGTCACGTGGTTACTGGGTCATGTGGTTACTGGGTCACATGGTTACTGGGTCATGTGGTTACTGGGTCATGTGGTTACTGGGTCACGTGGTTACTGGGTCATGTGGTTACTGGGTCATGTGGTTACTGGGTCACGTGGTTACCGGGTCATGTGGTTACTGGGTCATGTGGTTACTGGGTCATGTGGTTACTGGGTCATGTGGTTACTGGGTCATGTGGTTACTGGGTCATGTGGTTACTGGGTCACGTGGTTACTGGGTCACGTGGTTACTGGGTCATGTGGTTACTGGGTCACGTGGTTACTGGGTCACGTGGTTACTGGTTCACGTGGTTACTGGGTCACGTGGTTACTGGGTCACGTGGTTACTGGGTCATGTGGTTACCGGGAGCCAATGGGACTGACCTCCGCGCTGACGCTGAGATGACTGAGAGAGAAAATCTTGTGGCGACTCTGAGAGGTGAGATGCAAATCTACTCACAGACACACAGACACACAGTCACTCACAGTCACACACTCACAGTCACACACACACACAGTCACACACACAGTCACACACAGACAGACAACAACCGCCATTCACCACTAAGTGGCAGTGACGTCACTACGACGCTTGTGCCAGGCTATGTGCACCCTGAGGCCACGTGAAGTGTCGAACGCCCGCTGGCAGGAGGTCACGGGGCAGACCCAGGTGCCACGGGTCGACTGAGATGACTGGCTGATGCACCACCTGTGCCCCCTACTGTGCCAACCTGCTGTGCTTTAGCCACCCGGCGCTCCGCTCGTTGTTCTGAGCGTCGCTCCTCCGCCCTCCGTTGTGTTGGAGGGCGACTGCCTCAAACTGCCCAGTAGCATCCTTCACGAGGCCTCCTCCACAGAGGCCGATCTTGACACCGCTGGTACCAGTCATCGGCAAGTCCACTCAGCTCCACGTCCTCCTGTACCACATCACTCCATCTCTTCTCTAGCCCGTGCCGCGCCCGCTTAGCCCCTCAATCCGGCCGAACAAAAGCTGTTTCGGCATGCGGTGGCTGGGCATGCGGGCTACATGACCCAGCCAATGCAGCCTTGCCCGCCGGAGGAGCTCACCGATGGGACCCTGCCCAGATCTTTCAAGGATTTGTGAGCTCCTCACACAATCCAGTCTGGTTAAACCAAGGGATGGATCGTAGGCAGGCCAGCCTAAATGTTTCTAACCGGCGAAGATGTTCCATTAGGGGGGTCCACGTTTCGCAAGCGTAGAGAAGGGAGGGAATGACCGTGGCCGAGAAGACCTGAAGCTTAGTGCGGAGCGACAGACCAGGTAGCTTCCACACAGCGTTACGCAACCGATGAAAAGATATTGCCGCTCGACTGACCTACACACACACCTACACACACACACACCTACACACACACCTACACACACAACACACACACACACCTACACACACACCTACACACACACCTACACACACACACCTACACACACACACACCTACACACACACACCCACACACACACACACACACAAACTCCCCACACACCTACACACACACACACCTACACACACACACCTACACACACACCTACACACACACACCTACACACACACACCTACACACACACCTACACACACACCTACACACACACACCTACACACACACACCTACACACACACACACACACCTCACACACACACACCTACACACACACACCTACACACACCTACACACACACCTACACACACCTACACACACACACACCTACACACACACACCTACACACACACACACACCTACACACACACCTACACACACCTACACACCTACACACACAACTCCCCACACACACCTACACACACACACCTACACACACACACACCTACACACACACACCTACACACACACCTACACACACCTACACACACACACCTACACACACACCTACAACACCACACCTACACACACCTACACACACACACCTACACACACACACCTACACACACACACCTACACACACACACCACCTACACACACACACCTACACACACACACCACCTACACACACACACCTACACACACACACACACACCTACACAGACACCTACACACACACACCTACACACACACACACCTACACACACACACACACCTACACATACACACCTACACACACACACCTACACACACACACCTACACACACACACCTACACACACACACCTACACACACACACCTACACACACACACACCTACACACACACACACCTACACACACACCTACACACACACCACCTACACACACAGACACACACCTACACACACACACCTACACACACACATACACCACACACACACACACCTACACACACACACACACACACCCCACACACCTACACACACACACCTACACACACACACCTACACACACACACCTACACACACACACCTACACACACACACCTACACACACACACCTACACACACACCTACACCCTACACACACACCTACACACACCTACACACACCTACACACACACCTACACACACACCTACACCTACACACACACCTACACACACACACACACCTACACACACACACCTACACACACACACACACACCTACACACACACACCTACACACACACACCTACACACGCACACACCTACACACACACACACACCTACACACACACACCTCTACACACACACACACCTACACACACACACCTACACACACACACACACCTACACACACACACCTACACAAGACAAAGACAAAGATCCCCCATATAGCCTTAACAGACTGCAGGGGCAAGTGCTGTTAGCGAGCACCTATGAAGGCCGGAACGGTACAAGAGAGGGTGGGTGGCCAGCACCACGCCCGACCGCCTTTGTCTCCCTAGTGGCAATGTTTACACACCGCACTAGGTACTCATTTGAGGCTGAGTCGACCTAGGGGAGGCCCGGGACCGGTTCAGATAATCGTCACTGGTGTTGGCCGTGAGCGGGAATCGAACCCGGGTCGCCAGGTTCATAGCGCAGCGCGCTAACCGCTACACTACCGCTCCCCACACACCTACACACACACCTACACACACACACCTACACACACACACCTACACACACACCTACACACACACCTACACACACACACCTACACACACACACCTACACACACACACCTACACACACACACACACCTACACACAGACACACACACCTACACACACAGGGGCACCTACTCACACACCTACACACACACACCTACACACACACTCCTACCAACACCCTACACACACACCTACACACAACACACCTACACACACACACTACACACACACACCACACTCACACACACACCACACACAACACACACACCTACACACACACACCTACACACACACTTACACCTACCACACACACACCCACACACACACACACACCTACACACACACACCTACACACACACACCTACACACACACCTACACACACACACAACACACACACAACACACACACACACCTACACACACACACCACACAACACACACACACCTAACACCACACACACCACACACACACACCTACACACACACCTACACACACACTACACACACACACACACCTACACACACACACACACCTACACACACACACCTACACACACACACCTACACACACACACCTACACACACACACACACACTACACACACACATACACACACACACCTACACACACACCTACACACACACATACACACACACACCACACACACACACACACACACACACACACACCTACACACACACACCTACACACACCACACACACACACACCTACACACACACACACACACACACCTACACACACACCTACACACACACACACCTACACACACACACCTACACACACACCTACACACACACACATACACACACACACCTACACACACACACCTACACACACACCACTACACACACACACACCTACACACACACACCTACACACACACCTACACACACACACCACACACACACACCTACACACACACACCTACACACACACACCTACACACACACACCTACACACACACACACACCTACACACACACACCTACACACACACACACACACCTACACACACACACACCTACACACACACACCTACACACACACACCTACACACACACACACACACACACCTACACACACACACCTACACACACACACCTACACACACACACACACCTACACACACACACACCTACACACACACCTACACACACACACACACCTACACACACACACACCTACACACACACACACACACACACATACACACACACACACACACACCTACACACACACACCTACACACACACACCTACACACACACAACACCACACACACACACCTACACACACACACACTACACACACACACCTAACACACACACACCTACACACACACACTACACACACACCTACACACACACCCTACACACACACACACCTACACACACACACTACACACACACACTACACAAACACACCTACACACACCTACACACACACACACTCACACACACACTCACACACACACCTACACACACACACACACACACCTACACACACACACCTACACACACACCTACACACACACACACACACACCTACACACACACACTACACACACACACACACACACACACACCTACACACACACACACCTACACACACACACCTACACACACCACACACACACACCTACACACACGACACACACACACCTACACACACACACCTACACATACACCTACACACACACACCTACACACACACACACAACTCCCACACACCTACACACACACACCTACACACACACACCTACACACACACACCTACACACACACACCTACACACACACCTACACACACACACCTACACACACACACACCTACACACACCTACACACACACACCTACACACACACCTACCTACACACACACACTACACACACACACCTACACACACACACCTACCACCACACACACACACCTACACACCTACACACACACCTCTACACACACACACACCTACACACACACACACCTACACACACACACCTACACACACACACACCTACACACACACACCTACACACACACACCTACACACACACCTACACACACACACCTACACACACACACCTACACACACACACACCTACACACACCTACACACACACACCTACACACACACAACACACACACCTACACACACCTACCTACACACACACACCTACACACACACACCTACACACACACACACCTACACACACACCTCTACACACACACACACCTACACACACACACACCTACACACACCTACACACACCTACACACACACCTACACACACACACACCTACACACACACACCTACACACACACCTACACACACACACCTACACACACACACCTACACACACACACCTAAACACACACACCTACACACACCTACACACACACACCTACACACACACACACAAACCTACACACACACACATCCTACACACACACACCTACACACACACACCTACACACACACACCTACACACACCTACACACACACAACTCCCCACACCTACCGTGAACAGTGACGCAACAGCTGCCCTGGGGTAGCGGCGGCTGTGGTGGGGGGTGGGGAGGGCCCCCCTCAAGGCCCCGCCCCACCCCCCACCGGCCCCTCCCCCCACCGTGGCGGCTGTGGTGGGTGGGGGCAGAGGGTGAGTCGACACTCCACCAGGCGAGTCGCCATCACCACGGGGCTGGGGGGTCAGGGGGGGCAGAGGGGGGGCAGAGGGGGGCAGAGGGGTTGGGGGCAGAGGGGGGCAGAGGGGGGAAGAGGGGGGAAGAGGGGGGGGTGGAGGCACGCACACAGAGAAAGGTTCCCCCAGGTAGCCTCTAGCAGTGCTGTCGGGCAAGTGCTGTTACACACAGACACACACACAGTGTACACACACACACACAGACACACACACACAGACACACACACACAGACACACAGACACACACAGACACACACACTGTGTGTGTGTGTGTACACACACAGACACACACAGACACACACACACACACTGTGTGTGTGTACACACTGTGTGTGTACGTACACACTGTGTGTGTGTGTACACTGTGTGTGTGTTTGTACACGCTGTGTGTGTGTGTGTACACTGTGTGTGTGTACACTCTGTGTGCGTACACTGTGTGTGTGTACACTCTGTGTGTGTGTGTGTACACTATGTGTGTGTGTGTGTACACTATGTGTGTGTGTGTGTACACGGTGTGTGTACACTGTGTGTGTGTGTGTACACGCTGTGTTTGTGTGTGTGTGTGTACACGCTGTGTGTGCACACGTTGTGTGTGTACACTGTGTGTGTACACTGTGTGTGTGTACACTGTGTGTGTGTACAGTGTGTGTGTACACTGTGTGTGTGTACACTGTGTGTGTACAGTGTGTGTGTGTACAGTGTGTGTGTACAGTGTGTGTGTACTGTGTGTGTGTACAGTGTGTGTACTGTGTGTGTGTGTGTACACTGTGTGTGTGTACACTGTGTGTGTGTGTACACTGTGTGTGTGTACACTGTGTGTGTGTACACTGTGTGTGTGTACACTGTGTGTGTGTGCACTGTGTGTGTACAGTGTGTACAGTGTGTGTACAGTGTATGTACAGTGTGTGTGTGTACTGTGTGTGTACTGTGTGTGTACACTGTGTGTGTGTACACTGTGTGTGTTTACACACTGTGTGTGTACAGTGTGTGTGTACAGTGTGTGTACAGTGTGTGTGTGCAGTGTGTGTGTACAGTGTGTACACTGTGTGTGTGTGTACACTGTGTGTGTGTACACTGTGTGTGTACACTGTGTGTGTGTGTACACTGTGTGTGTGTACACTGTGTGTGTACACTGTGTGTGTACACTGTGTGTGTACAGTGTGCGTGTACAGTGTGTGTACAGTGTGTGTACGGTGTGTGTACAGTGTGTGTGCGGTGTGTGTACGCTGTGTGTACAGTGTGTGTGTACAGTGTGTGTACAGTGTGTGTACGGTGTGTGTGTACAGTGTGTGTACAGTGTGTGAGCGAGCGTCACCACCTCTGCTGTGTCACAGCCAGCGTGGCGGTGACGCTCACGTTGTTGACCTGCACGCTCGTCAACTCGGGCAGGCGCGCCATCAGGTCAGAGGTCGTGACCTTCCACCCCCCCTCCTCCGACGGGGGGGGGCGGCCGGCGTGCGGGGTCGCGACCCCGCCCTCCGCCTCGGGGTCGAAGGTCGCGACCCCGTGCAGCCCCGCCACCAGCTTGCCCAGGCGGAGGTCAAGGGTCGCGACCTTCAGCGAGGTCAAGTCCAGCTGGGCCGTCAGGCTCAGGCTGAGGCACAGCTCTGCGACGCACAGCTCAGCCTGGGGGGGGGGGGGGGGCGGAGCGGGGGGGGGGGGTCACGTGACCCGGTCGCGGCCAATGGGAGACTGCCGCCACCATCCAACAAGTCACGTGACTTGGTTACGGCCAATCAGAGATGTGTCGCCACCGTCGAAATAAAAGTCACGTGACCCGGTTACGTCCAATCGTAGACTGCCGCCACCGTCAAACGAGAGTCACGTGACCCGGTCGCCGCCAATGGGAGACTGCCGCCGTTGCCGCCACCGTAAAACGACAGTCACGTGACCCGGTCGCGGCCAATCGGAGACTGCCGCCGCTACCGCAACCGTCAAACGAGAGTCACGTGACCCGGTCGCGGCCAATCGAGGGACTGCCGCCACCATCCAACAAGTCACGTGACCCGGTTACGCCCAATCGTAGACTGCCGCCACCGTCAAACGATAGTCACGTGACCCGGTCGCGGCCAATCGGAGATTGCCGCCACCATCCAACAAGTCACGTGACCCGGTTACGCCCAATCGTAGACTGCCGCCACCGTCAAACGATAGTCACGTGACCCGGCCGCGGCCAATCGGAGACTGCCGCCACTGCCACCACCGTCAAGCTCAAGTCACGTGACCCGGTTGCGGCCAATCGGAGACTGCTGCCACCATCCAACAAGTCACGTGACTTGGTTACGTCCAATCGTGGACTGCCGCCACCTTCAAACGAGAGTCACGTGACCCGTTAGCGGCCAATCAGCGACCGATGATGACGCAGATGGCAGGCGGTGCAGCAACGAGCTCACCGGTTGGCTGCTGCTCTTGAGCATCCTGCTGTTTAATTGGCTGAGACTCAAATGCAGGGTGCACCTGGGGAATGACAAAGACACAGACACAGACAAAGCTCCCCCGTGTAGCCTCTAGCAGGCTGTAGGGGCAAGTGCCGATACACAAAGACACACACACACACTAACACAAAGATAAAAACAAAGATCCCCCATATAGCCTTAACAGACTGTAGGGGCAAGTGCTGTTAGCGAGCACATATGAAGGCCGGAACGGTACACGAGGGGGTGGGTGGCCAGCACCACGCCCGACCGCCTTTGTCTCCCTAGTGGCGATGTTTACACACCTCACCAGGTACTCATTTGAGGCTGAGTCGACCTAGGGGAGGCCCAGGACCGGTTCAGGTAATCGTCACTGGTTTTGGCTGTGAGCGGGAATCGAACCCGGGTCGCCAGGTTCATAGCGCAGCGTAGCGCTAACCGCTACACTACCGCTCCCCACACTAACACACACACACTAACACACACACATTAACACACACACTAATACACACACTAATACACACACACTAATACACACACACTAACACACACACACTAACACACACACTAACACACACACTAACACACACACTAACACACACACTAACACACACACACACACTAACACACACTAACACGTACATGCCAGTAGTAGAGGGGCTGAGGAGGACACTCAGCGTGCTGGTGGTGGTGTGGGTGAGAGCCCCAGGCACACTAACACACTAACACACACACACACACACACTAACACACACACTAACACACACTAACACACACACTAACACACACACTAACACACACTAACACACACACTAACACACACACTAACACACACACACTAACACACTAACACACACACACACTAACACACACTAACACACACACACTAACACACACACACTAACACACACACACACACACAACTAACACACACACAACTAACACACACACTAACACACACACTAACACACTAACACACACACTAACACGTACATGCCAGTAGTAGAGGGGCTGAGGAGGACACTCAGCGTGCTGGTGGTGGTGTGGGTGAGAGCCCCAGGCACACTAACACACACACACTAACACACACTAACACACACACACTAACACACACTAACACACACACACTAACACACACTAACACACACACACTAACACACACACACTAACACACTAACACACACTAACACACACACACTAACACACTAACACACACACTAACACACTAACACACACTAACACACACTAACACACACACTAACACACAAACACACACTAACACACAAACACACACTAACACACACTAACACACACTAACACACAAACACACACACTAACAAACTAACACACACGAACACACACACTAACACACACACACTAACACACACACTAACACACACACCAACACACACACTAATACACACACACTAATACACACACACTAATACACACACACTAACACACACTAACACACACACTAACACACACTAACACACACACTAACACACACACACTAACACACACACACACTAACACACACACTAACACACACTAACACACACACACTAACACACACACTAACACACACACACACACTAACACACACACATACTAACACACACACACTAACACGTACATGCCAGTAGTAGAGGGGCTGAGGAGGACACTCAGTGTGCTGGTGGTGGTGTGGGTGAGAGCCCCAGGCACACTAACACACACTAACACACACACTAACACACACACTAACACACACACACTAACACACACACACTAACACACACACACTAACACACACACTAACACACACACTAACACACACACTAACACACACACTAACACACTAACACACACTCACACTAACACACACACACTAACACACACACACATTAACACACACACACACTAACACACACACACACTAACACACACTAACACACACACACTAACACGTACATGCCAGTAGTAGAGGGGCTGAGGAGGACACTCAGTGTGCTGGTGGTGGTGTGGGTGAGAGCCCCAGGCACACTAACACACACACACACTAACACACACTAACACTAACACACAAACAAACAAAGATCCCCCATATAGCCTTAACAGACTGTTGGGGCAAGTGCTGTTAGCGAGCACCTATGAAGGCCGGAACGGTACACGAGGGGGTGGGTGGCCAGCACCACGCCCGACCGCCTTTGTCTCCCTAGTGGCAATGTTTACACACCGCACCAGGTACTCATTTGAGGCTGAGTCGACCTAGGGGAGGCCCGGGACCGGTTCAGATAATCGTCACTGGTGTTGTCCGTGAGCGGGAATCGAACCCGGGTCGCCAGGTTCATAGCGCCGCGCGCTAACCGCTACACTATCGCTCCCCACTAACACACACACACACTAACACACACACACTAACACGTACATGCCAGTAGTAGAGGGGCTGAGGAGGACACTCAGCGTGCTGGTGGTGGTGTGGGTGAGAGCCCCAGGCACCAGGGCGTGCAGCAGCATCACACTGACACTTTCCACCTGCACACTGCACACCTACACACACACACAGGCAAAGGTCACCCAGGTAGCCTCTAGCAGGATGTAGGGGCAAGTGCTGTTAGTAGCGAGTAGCAGCACCTACACACACACAGGCAAAGGTCACCCAGGTAGCCTCTAGCAGGATGTAGGGGCAAGTGCTGTTACACACACACACACATACACTCACACATGGACACACACACAGACAAAGGTCACCCGCGTAGCCTCTAGCAGGCTGTAGGGGCAAGTGCTGTTACACACACACACATACACTCACACATGGACACACACACAGACAAAGGTCACCCGCATAGCCTCTAGCAGGCTGTAGGGGCAAGTGCTGTTACACACACACACACATACACTCACACATGGACACACACACAGACAAAGGTCACCCGCATAGCCTCTAGCAGGCTGTAGGGGCAAGTGCTGTTACACACACACACATACACTCACACATGGACACACACACAAAGATCACCCAGGTAGCCTCTAGCAGGGCTGTAGGGGCAAGTGCTGTTACACACTCACACACACAGACACACACACAGACAAAGGTCACCCAGGTAGCCTCTAGCAGGATGTAGGGGCAAGTGCTGTTACACACACACACACATACACTCACACATGGACACACACAGACAAAGATTCCCCAGGTAGCCTCTAGCAAGGCTGTATGGGTAAGTGCTGTAGTTAGTAGCGAGTAGCAGCACCTACACACACACACACACAGGCAAAGGTCACCCAGGTAGCCTCTAGCAGGCTGTAGGGGCAAGTGCTGTTACACACACACACACTCACACACGGACACACACAGACAAACATTCCCCAGGTAGCCTCTAGCAAGCTGTAGGGGCAAGTGCTGTTACACACTCACACACACACTCACACACACGGACACACACACAGATAAAGATCCCCCAGGTAACCTCTAGCAGGCTGTAGGGGCAAGTGCTGTTACACACTCACATACACACTCACACACACGGACACACACACAGATAAAGATCCCCCAGGTAGCCTCTAGCAGGGCTGTAGGGGCAAGTGCTGCCGAGTTAACAGGGTCACCGGGTCATGGTGGGAGGGGTCACGGGGAGGTCACGGGGGAGGGGTCACAGGGAGGTCGTCACCTGTGCCAGCGCCCGGATGAGTAGCGGCCTCCTCTGATTGGCTGCTGGGGCCGGGGGGGTGTGGCCGGAGGCAGGGCCGGCCGGCGTTGCCGTGGAGACGTCGGGGGCGGGGCAGGGTGAGAGGTCAAGTCGGAGGCGGACCTCCCTCAGGCACAGAGCAAATGGCCTCCTGGGGGAGGGGTCAGAGAGGGGTCAGAGTGGGGTCAGTGTGGGGTCAGTGTGGGGTCAGAGTGGGGTCAGAGTGGGGTCAGAGTGAGGTCAGCGTGGGGTCAGAGTGGGGTCAGAGTGGGGGTCAGAGTGGGGTCAGTGTGGGGTCAGAGTGGGGGTCAGAGTGGGGTCAGTGCGGGGTCAGTGCGGGGTCAGTGCGGGGTCAGAGTGGGGTCAGAGTGGGGTCAGAGTGGGGTCAGAGTGGGGGTCAGTGTGAGGTCAGTGTGGGATCAGAGTGGGGTCAGAGTGGGGTCAGAGTGGGGTCAGAGTGGGGTCAGAGTGGGGTCAGTGTGGGGTCAGTGTGGGGTCATAGTGGGGTCATAGTGGGGTCATTGTGGGATCAGAGTGGGGTCAGAGTGGGGTCAGAGTGGGGTCAGTGTGGGGTCAGAGTGGGGTCAGAGTGTGTCTCCCCGTGTCTCTCTCCCCCCGTGTCTCTCTCCCCCCGTGTCTCTCTCTCCCCGTGTCTCTCTCTCCCCGTGTCTCTCTCTCCCCGTGTCTCTCTCTCCCCGTGTCTCTCTCCCCCCGTGTCTCTCTCCCCGTGTCTCTCTCCCCGTGTCTCTCTCCGTCTCTCTCTCCCTGTGTCTCTCTCCCCGTGTCTCTCCCCCCGTGTCTCTCCCCCGTGTCTCTCCCCGTGTCTCTCCCCCCGTGTCTCTCCCCCCGTGTCTCTCCCCCGTGTCTCTCTCCCCGTGTCTCTCTCTCCCCGTGTCTCTCTCCCCGTGTCTCTCCCCCCATGTCTCTCCCCCCGTGTCTCTCCCCCCGTGTCTCTCTCCCCGTGTCTGTCTCCCCGTGTCTCTCTCCCCATGTCTCTCCCCCGTCTCTCTCTCCTCGTGTCTCTCTCCCCGTCTCTCTCTCCCCGTGTCTCCCTCCCCGTGTCTCTCTCCCCGTGTCTCTCCCCGTGTCTCTCTCTCTCCCCGTGTCTCCCTCCCCGTGTCTCTCTCGCCATGTCTCCCTCCCCGTGTCTCTCTCCCCGTGTCTCTCCCTGTCTCTCCCCGTGTCTCTCTCCCCGTGTCTCTCCCCGTGTCTCTCTCCCCGTGTCTCTCTCCCCGTGTCTCTCTCCCCGCGTCTCTCTCCCCGTGTCTCTCTCCCCGTGTCTCTCTCCCCGTGTCTCTCCCCGTGTCTCTCTCCCTGTGTCTCTCCCCCGTCTCTCTCTCCCCGTCTCTCTCTCCCAGTGTCTCCCTCCCCGTGTCTCTCTCCCCGTGTCTCTCCTCGTGTTTCTCTCCCCGTGTCTCTCTCCCCGTGTCTCTCTCCCCGTGTCTCTCTCCCCGTGTCTCTCCCCGTGTCTCTCTCCCCGTGTCTCCGTGTCTCTCTCCCCGTGTCTCCGTGTCTCTCTCCCCCAGTGTCTCTCTCCCCGTATCTCTCTCCCCGTGTCTCTCTCCCCGTGTCTCTCTCCCAGTGTCTCTCTCCCAGTGTCTCTCCCCGTGTCTCTCTCCCCGTGTCTCCGTGTCTCTCTCCCCGTGTCTCTCCCCCCGTGTCTCTCCCCGTGTCTCTCTCCCCGTGTCTCCGTGTCTCTCTCCCCGTGTCTCTCCCCGTGTCCCCGTCCGTCACTCACGGAAGTCCTGGGTTGAAAAGCCGGCAGGAAAGCCAGACCTTGTCAATCTCCTGCAAAGACAAAGATCCCCCAGGTAGCCTTAACAGACTGCAGGGGCAAGTGCTGTTCACAGTGAGTAGCAGCACCAACACACACACAGACAAAGATCCCCCAGGTAGCCTTAACAGACTGCAGGGGCAAGTGCTGTTCACAGCGAGTAGCAGCACCAACACACACAGACAAAGATCCCCCAGGTAGCCTCTAGCAGGGCTGTAGGGGCAAGTGCTGTTAGTAGCGAGTAGCAGCACCTACACACACAGACAAAGATCCCCCAGGTAGCCTCTAGCAGGCTGTAGGGGCAAGTGCTGTTAGTAGCGAGTAGCAGCACCTACACACACAGACAAAGATCCCCCAGGTAGCCTCTAGCAGGCTGTAGTGAGTGAGGCTGTAGTAGTGAGGGTGTAGTAGTGAGGCTGTAGTAGTGAGGCTGTGGTAGTGAGGGTGTAGAAATGAGGCTGTAGTAGTGAGGGTGAAGTAGTGAGGGTGTAGTAGACGGTGTAGTGGTGATGAGTGAGGCTGTAGTAGTGAGGGTGTAGTAGTGAGGCTGTAGTAGTGAGGGTGTAGTAGTGAGGCTGTAGCAGTGATGAGTGAGGCTGTAGTAGTGAGGGTGTAGTAGTGAGGCTGTAGCAGTAATGAGTGAGGCTGTAGTAGTGAGGGTGTAGTAGTGAGGCTGTAGCAGTAATGAGTGAGGCTGTAGTAGTGAGGCTGTAGTAGTGAGGGTGTAGTAGTGAGGCTGTAGCAGTAATGAGTGAGGCTGTAGTAGTGAGGGTGTAGTAGTGAGGCTGTAGCAGTGAGGCTGTAGCAGTGATGAGTGAGGCTGTAGTAGTGAGGCTGTAGCAGTGATGAGTGAGGCTCTAGTAGTGAGGCTGTAGTAGTGAGGGTGTAGTAGTGAGGCTGTAGCAGTGATGAGTGAGGCTGTAGTAGTGAGGCTGTAGTAGTGAGGCTGTAGTAGTGAGGGTGTAGTAGTGAGGCTGTAGCAGTGATGAGTGAGGCTGTAGTAGTGAGGGTGTAGTAGTGAGGCTGTAGTAATGAGGGTGTAGTAGTGAGGGTGTAGTAGTGAGGCTGTAGCAGTGATGAGTGCGGCTGTAGTAGTGAGGGTGTAGTAGAGAGGGTGTAGTAGTGAGGGTGCAGTATTGAGGCTGCAGTATTGAGGCTGTAGCAGTGATGAGTGAGGCTGTAGTAGTGAGGGTGTAGTAGTGAGGGTGTAGAAGTGAGGCTGTAGTAGTGAGGGTGTAGTAGTGAGGGTGTAGTAGTGAGGGTGCAGTATTGAGGCTGCAGTATTGAAGCTGTAGCAGTGATGAGTGAGGCTGTAGTAGTGAGGGTGTAGTAGTGAGGGTGTAGTAGTGAGGCTGTAGTAGTGAGGCTGTAGTAGTGAGGATGTAGTAGTGAGGCTGTAGTAGGGAGGCTGTAGTAGTGAGGCTGTAGCAGTGATGAGTCAGGCTGTAGTAGTGAGGCTGTAGTAGTGAGGCTGTAGTAGTGAGGGTGTAGTAGTGAGGCTGTAGTAGTGAGGCTGTAGCAGTGATGAGTGAGGCTGTAGTAGTGAGGGTGTAGCAGTGATGAGTGGGGCTCTAGTAGTGAGGCTGTAGTAGTGAGGGTGTAGTAGTGAGGCTGTAGCAGTGATGAGTGAGGCTGTAGTAGTGAGGGTGTAGTAGTGAGACTGTAGTAGTGAGGGTGTAGTAGTGAGGGTGTAGTAGTGAGGCTGTAGCAGTGATGAGTGCGGCTGTAGTAGTGAGGGTGTAGTAGTGAGGGTGTAGTAGTGAGGGTGTAGTAATGAGGGTGTAGAAGTGAGGCTGTAGTAGTGAGGCTGTAGTAGTGAGGGTGCAGTATTGAGGCTGTAGCAGTGATGAGTGAGGTTGTAGTAGTGAGGGTGTAGTAGTGAGGGTGTAGTAGTGAGGCTGTAGTAGTGAGGCTGTAGTGGTGAGGGTGTAGTAGTGAGGATGTAGTAGTGAGGCTGTAGTAGTGAGGCTGTAGTAGTGAGGGTGTAGTAGTGAGGCTGTAGTAGTGAGGCTGTAGCAGTGATGAGTGAGGCTGTAGTAGTGAGGGTGTAGTACTATCACCAGGGTGTTGTGGAGACCCGGCTGTAGTGTCAGGTTGTTGACAGACAACAGTCCGACGGAGCCGATCTTGAACTTGGCACCGAGGCGGTGATGCAACAGGCATGACAACAACCACCCTAACAGCCTGAACACAACAACAACACAGAGATAAAGATCCCCCATGTAGCTTTAACAGACTGTTGGGGCAAGTGCTGTAACCGAGAAGCAGCGCCTGTAAAGGCCACACACACACGTACACACCTACACACACACACCTACACACACACACCTACACACACACACACCTACACACACACCTACACACACACCTACACACACACCTACACACACACTCACCTACACACACCTACACACATACACACACCTACACACACACCTACACACACACACACACCTACACACACACCTACACACACCTACACACACACACACCTACACACACACACACCTACACACACACTTACACACACACACCTACACACACACACACACACCTACACACCTACACACACACACACCTACACACACACACCTACACACACACACCTACACACACCTACACACACACCTACACCTACACAACAACAACAACCGCCATTCGCCACTAAGTGGCGGTGACGTCACCACGATGCTTGTGCCAGGCTATGTGCACCCTGAGGCCGTGTGAAGTGTCGAACGCCCGCTGGCAGGAGGTCACTGGGCAGACCCAGGTGCCACGGGTCGACTGACTGAGATGACTGGATGATGCACCACCTGTGCCCCCTACTGTGCCAACCTGCTGTGCTTTAGCCACCCGGCGCTCCGCTCGTTGTTCTGAGCGTCGCTCCTCCGCCCTCCGTTGTTGTTGGAGGGCGACTGCCTCCAACTGCCCAGTAGCAGCGTCCTTCACGAGCCTCCTCCACAGAGGCCGATCTTGACACCGCTGGTACCAGTCATCGGCAAGTCCACTCAGCTCCACGTCCTCCTGTACCACATCACTCCATCTCTTCTCTAGCCGTGCCGTGCCCGCTTAGCCCCCTCAATCCGGCCAAACAAAAGCTGTTTCGGCATGCGGTGGCTGGGCATGCGGGCCACATGACCAGGCCATCGCAGCCTTGCCTGCCGGAGGAGCTCACCGACGGGACCCCGCCCAGATCTCTCAAGAATTCGTGAGCTCCTCACACAATCCAGTCTGGTTAAACCCAGGATGGATCGTAGGCAGGCCAGCCTAAATGTCTCCAACCGGCGAAGATGCTCCACCAGGGGGGTCCACGTTTCGCAAGCGTAGAGAAGGGAGGGAATGACCGTGGCCGAGAAGACCTGAAGCTTAGTGCGGAGCGACAGACCAGGTAGCTTCCACACAGCGTTACGCAACCGATGAAAAGATATTGCCGCTCGACTGATTCGGAGTGAGACCTCTGCTGTTAAACTGGAGCCAGTCATAAGCACACTGCCCAGGTATGGGAAACTCTCCACTCTCTCCACAACTGCCCCATCACCGATTTGGAGTTGTGGGGGTGGAGTGTCCGATGGTACAAAATACCCAGGCAGGTGCTTAGTTTTGGTGGGGCTGATGGTAAGGCCCCACCTCTTAGTGGCACGCTCCAGTCTCAGCAGCAGCGTCTCCAACTCCTCCTCTGACTGAGCAGCTATTACCAAGTCATCAGCGTACATAACGTGGTTGAGCAATAGGGAGCCATCCCTTGACCGCACCCGGGCATCGATTAGCCTCCCATTATATCTGTACCATATGGAGATTCCCCCGGTACAGCTATTGAAGGCTTCACGAACTACGTGGTCAAAATAGATGTTAAATAATGTGGGAGCCAGAGGACATCCCTGTCGCACCCCAAGGTGTACAGGGAATGGCTCTGACTCCCGGCCACGTAGTTTTACCCGGGCCCGCTCACCATCATGAAGGTCCTTAATGATCGTGAGCAGAGGGTCAGGTACTCCAAAAGCACGAAGAACGACCCAGAGCCCAGGCCTACTGATGGTATCATAGGCCTTGACCAGGTCAATAAAGCAGAGATGTAGGTCTTGTTGGAATTCCCTACACCTCTGCTGTAGCAGACGGACAGAAAATATGGCATCTGTGCAGGACCGCCCTTTCCTGAAACCGCATTGGGGCTCCGGAAGCCTCTCCTCAGCGTGCCTGGCAAGGCGATGCTGAATAATCCTTGCCAGGACCTTTCCCGGCACACTGAGGAGTGAGATGCCTCTGTAGTTGTTACAGTCTGTGTGGTCCCCCTTCTTAAAAAGGGGGACCACCAGGGCATCCTTCCAATCCTGCGGAACCCGTCCGGTGGTCCAGACTGTTGTTATGTCATATAGGGCAGTCTGTGCACAAACGCCACCCTCCCTCAGCATTTCGCTTGGGAGATCATCTCTGCCCGCTGCCTTTCCTGGTCTCAGACTCCGGATCGCCTTCAATACTTCCTCAGCAGATGGCACCTCAGCCAGCCACTCACAGGGGGTGACTTCATCCAATATTTGAGGCACCGCATCCTCAGCAGGGTCATCCTCACTTTGTGCCACGATCTTTTCCTGGCTGAGGGATTTTCCCTCCCCCAGGACCTCACAGAAATGCTCAGCAAATCTGCGAACCTGTTCCTGGGGGTCGGAAACTGGATCACCGTTTTTTCCCCTAATGATGGTAATAGGTGTGGCGCTGCAGGTTACTTTTTTGATGGAGTTAAATAGAGATTTGTGATCACGAGCCACTGAGGCAGACTCCATCTCCTCAGCAACCCGCGACCACCACCCATCCTTGCAGCGCCTCACGGCTCTCCGAACCTCCGAGCGAAGGCTGCGGTAAGCCTCCTCATTCTCTGACGTGGGATTCTGTAGCCGATGACAGTGGGCCTGTCGCTTTTTCTCAACCATCCTGAACAACTCCTCTGTCATCCAGGGTGTCTGGGGAGGTCTGGGCCGCGTACCCAAAGCAGCCATTGCAGCTGCATGAGTCACAGTCCTAAACCTCGCCCATTTACCCTCGACATCAGGAGGAGTCGGGGACGATGCCAATCCCAGCCGCAAGCGATGATGAAATTCTCGCTTGCAACTTTCATCAGATAACTGAGACCAGGCCACTTTAGGTTGGAATGGGGTCCTGGGTGTACACCCACCACCGGAGTGGAAGAATGGCAGGCGCATCTTACAGATGACTAGTCGATGGTCAGAGGGCAGATCAGCTCAAACACACACACAATCACACACCTACACACACACACACAATCACACACCTACACACAATCACACACCTACACACACGCAATCTCACACACACTCATACACACACCTACACACACACACACACCTACACACAGACAATCACACACCTACACACACTCATACACACACACACCTACACACACACACCTACACACACTCATACACACACCTACACATACTCACACACACCTACACACACACCTACACACACCTACACACACCTACACACACACAATCACACACCTACACACACACCTACACACACTCATACACACACACAATCACACACACACACAATCACACACCTACACACACACAATCACACACCTACACACACTCATACACACACCTACACATACACACCTACACACAATCACACACCTACACACACACAATCACACACCTACACACACACACACACAATCACACACCTACACACACTCATACATACACACACACACACACTCATACACACACCTACACACAAATATACACCGACACACACACACACAATCACACACCTACACACACAATCACACACCTACACACACACAATCATATACATACACACACAATCATATACAAAATCACGTACTTAGTGAGTGAGTGTTGGTGAGTGTGAGTGGTGAGTGTGAGGGGTGAGTATAGGTAAGTGGTGAGTGAGTGTGTGGTGAGTGAGTGGTGAGTGTATGGTGAGAGTGTGGTGAGTGGTGATTGAGTGTGTGGTGAATAAGTGGTGAGTGGTGATTGAGTGTGTGGTGAGTGTGGTGAGTGTGGTGAGTGGTGAGTGAGTGGTGTGTGGTGAGTGTGAGTGGTGAGTGAGTGGTGAGCGTGGTGAGTGAGTGGTGAGCGTGGTGAGTGAGTGGTGAGTGGTGAGCGTGGTGAGTGAGAGGTGAGTGAGTGGTGAGAGTGGTGAGTGGTGAGTGAGCGTGGTGAGTGAGTGGTGAGCGTGAGTGGCGCGTGAGTGGTGTGTGGTGAGTGTGAGTGGTGAGTGAGTGGTGAGTGAGTGGTGAGTGTGTGGTGAGTGAATGGTGAGTGTGTGGTGAGTGTGTGGTGAGCGTGGTGAGTGTGTGGTGAGTGTGTGGTGAGTGAGTGGTGAGCGTGGTGAGTGAGTGGTGAGTGAGTGGTGAGCGTGGTGAGTGTGTGGTGAGTGAGTGGTGAGCGTGGTGAGTGTGTGGTGAGTGAGTGGTGAGTGTGTGGTGAGTGAGTGGTGAGCGTGGTGAGTGTGTGGTGAGTGTGTGGTGAGTGTGTGGTGAGTGTGTGGTGAGTGAGTGGTGAGCGTGGTGAGTGTGTGGTGAGTGAGTGGTGAGTGTGTGGTGAGTGAGTGGTGAGCGTGGTGAGTGTGTGGTGAGTGTGTGGTGAGTGTGTGGTGAGTGTGTGGTGAGTGAGTGGTGAGCGTGGTGAGTGTGTGGTGAGTGTGTGATGAGTGGTGAGTGAGTGGTGAGCGTGGTGAGTGTGTGGTGAGTGTGTGGTGAGTGTGTGGTGAGTGTGTGGTGAGTGTGTGGTGAGTGTGTGGTGAGTGAGTGGTGAGCGTGGTGAGTGAGTGGTGAGTGAGTGGTGAGTGTGGTGAGTGTGTGGTGAGTGTGTGGTGAGTGTGTGGTGAGTGTGTGGTGAGTGAGTGGTGAGTGTGTGGTGAGTGTGTGGTGAGTGAGTGGTGAGTGTGTGGTGAGTGTGTGGTGAGTGTGTGGTGAGTGTGTGGTGAGTGAGTGGTGAGCGTGGTGAGTGAGTGGTGAGCGTGGTGAGTGAGTGGTGAGCGTGGTGAGTGAGTGGTGAGCGTGGTGAGTGAGTGGTGAGCGTGTGGTGAGTGTGTGGTGAGTGAGTGGTGAGTGTGGTGAGTGAGTGGTGAGTGTGGTGAGTGAGTGGTGAGTGTGGTGAGTGTGTGGTGAGTGTGTGAGCGTGGTGAGTGTGAGTGGTGAGTGAGTGGTGAGTGTGTGGTGAGTGAGTGGTGAGTGTGGTAAGTGGTGAGTGTGAGTGGTGAGCGTGGTGAGTGTGTGGTGAGTGTGTGGTGAGTGTGTGGTGAGTGAGTGGTGAGTGTGTTCTGAGTGTGCCACAAATCTCGACGCTTCTCCACCTGGCAGCCACCACCGCCACCACCACCACCGCCACCACCACCGCCACCACCGCCACCACCACCTCCATCACCACAGCTAGTGGGGTCACAGTTCACGCATTCAAATTAGTGCCTGGGTTACGTGAGACACACAGAGACACATAGAGATACACAGAGATACACAGAGACCCACAGAGATACATAGAGACCCACAGAGACCCACAGAGACACACAGAGACACAAAGAGACCCACAGAGACACATAGAGATACACAGAGACACATAGAGACCTACAGAGATACACAGAGACACACAGGGACCCACAAAGACCCACAGAGACACATAGAGACCCACAGAGACCCACAGAGACACACAGAGACACACAGAGATACATAGAGACCCATAGAGACTCACAGAGACACACAGAGACCCACAGAGACACAGATACCCAGAGACACACAGAGACCCACAGAGACACAGAGACCCACGGAGATACACAGAGACCCACAGAGACACACAGAGACACAAAGAGACCCACAGAGACACATAGAGATACACAGACACATAGAGACCTATAGAGATACACAGAGACACACAGGGACCCACAAAGACCCACAGAGACCCACAGAGACACATAGAGACCCACACAGACACATAGAGACACACAGAGATACATAGAAACACACAGAGATCCACAGAGACCCACAGAGACACATAGAGACCCACAGAGACACACAGAGACCCACAGAGACACACAGAGACCCACAGAGACACAGAGACCCACAGAGATACACAGAGACACACAGTGACCCACAGAGACACATAGAGACCCACTGAGACAAACAGAAATACACAGAGACACATAGAGACCCAAAGAGACACACAGAGACACACAGAGACCCACAGAGACACACATAGACCCACAGAGACACACAGAGACTCACAGAGACCCACAGAGACACACAGAGACACACAGAGACCCATAGAGACATACAGAGACCCACAGAGACACACAGTGACCCATAGAGACACACAGAGACCCACAGAGACACACAGAGACAGAGATACATAGAGACCCACAGAGATACATAGAGACCCACAGAGACACACAGAGACCCACAGAGACACACAGAGACCCATAGAGACACACAGAGGCCCACAGAGACCCATAGAGACCCACAGAGACCCACACAGACCCATAGAGACACACAGAGACACACAGAGACCCATAGAGACCCACAGAGACCCACAGAGACACATAGAGATACACAGATACACATAGAGACGCACAGAGACCCACAGAGATACATAGAGGTGGACAACGTGTCTGGGTGTCTACCCCCTGCACCACCATCACGGGGTGAGGTGGACAACGTGTCTGGGTGACTACCCCCTGCACTACCACCACGGGGTGAGGTGGACAACGTGTCTGGGTGACTACCCCCTGCACTACCACCACGGGGTGAGGTGGACAACGTGTCTGGGTGACTACCCCCTGCACTACCACCACGGGGCGAGGTGGGCAACGTGTCTGGGTGACTACCCCCTGCACTACCACCACGGGGTGAGGTGGACAACGTGTCTGGGTGACTACCCCCTGCATCACCACCCCGGTGGGTGAGGTGGACAACGTGTCTGGGTGACTACCCCTGCAGCACCACCACGGGGTGAGGTGGACAACGTGTCTGGGTGACTACCCCCTGCACTACCACCACCACGGGGTGAGGTGGACAACGTGTCTGGGTGACTACCCCCTGCACCACCACCACGGGGTGAGGTGGACAACGTGTCTGGATGACTACCCCCTGCACCACCATGAGGTGGACAACGTGTCTGGGTGACTACCCCCTGCATCACCACCCCGGTGGGTGAGGTGGACAATGTGTCTGGGTGACTACCCCCTGCACCACCACCACGGGGTGAGGTGGACAACGTGTCTGGGTGACTACCCCCTGCACTACCACCACGGGGCGAGGTGGACAACGTGTCTGGGCGTCTCTACGAACCTTCTGGGTGTACCGGGCGAGGCTGTTGTGGTTGTTGTTGATGTTGATGTTGTTGTTGATGTTGTTGTGGTTGTTGTTGTTGTTGATGTTGTGGTTGTTGTGGTTGTTGATGTTGTTGTGGTTGTTGTTGATGTTGTTGTGGTTGTTGATGTCCATCACTTTGGATGGCGTCCCCACGGGTCACGTGGCCGCGCGGAGCGCGATGCCAACCTCCGGGTTTGGGGCGGTCGCCGGAGGGGAATCGTCGAGTCGATTACGCGCGCATCGATTCCAGCCCCACACCGCGCTGGTCCTCCCGCCGGACCCCTGAGGTGACGTCGATTACGTGGAATCGATTCGCTGATTATTTGTACTTACATCGATTAAGAGGAATCGATTCTGCCACACCTCTTCCCCTGATTCCCCCCCCTCCGCACCCTGAGCTGTTAACGATTAAATGGAATCGATTCCCCGGACGTAACCGCCCGCCCTCCTCCCACTGCTCTCAACGTAAAAAAAAGGTGAAATCGAATTTTTACTTTGGATCGAATCGACGGTTGTTGTGGGTGGACGGAATTGAGGGAATCGATTCTAAGTCTGCCGGGTCGCGCCAATGGTTGACGTCATCGGGAGGTGGCTGTTTTCGACGGCCATGCTGGGTAGGTTGTGGTGGTTTAAGACGGCCATCTTGGAAAGGGGGAGGATTTTTGATTTAAAGCTTTCGTGACCGCAGTAATTCATATTCTTAGCTGTTTCGGTAAAGTCACGTCGATGACGACCGTTTGTGTTATGGTCGAAACGTCGTGAGAATTTTTTATTGTTTTATATATATTTTATTATTTTTATTGTTTCTCTTCAACGTGACTTTGCCGAAAGAGCTAAGAATAAGGGGGAGGATGTTTTACAACGGCCATCTTGGGCAGGGGCAGACGCATCATGGCGGCCATCTTGGGCAAGGGCAGGCGGATCCTTGCCACCGTCTTGGGTAGGGGGGGTTGTTTAACGGCGGCTATCTTTCGTAGGGGGTGGCTGTTTACGACGGCCATCTTGGGTAGGTTATGTTGGTTTACGGCGTCCAAATTGGGTAGGGGGTGTGGGTTTAGTCAGCCATCTTTGGCAAGGGTTTGTGGTTTCGTATCGGCCATCTTGGGTAGGTTAGTGGCTTGTGGCGGCCATCTTGGGTAAGTAGAGTTCAATAGCAGGGAGTTTGGATTAGCAAATCCGATTAGCCGTGAAGCTCTTTGTGCCAGCAATCTCCGGTCAAGGCAAAGAAATGCGAATCGAGCGGAGTGCAAAGTTATGGGGTGGGGGGATTGGCAGTGTGAGGTGGTACAGTGCGAGGTGTACAGTCGCTATACACACCACTACACTATACACTACTATACACTACACTATATACTACACAATACACTACACTATACACTACTATACACTACACTATACACTACAATACACTACACTATACACTAAACTATACACTACTATACACTACACTATACACTACTATACACTACACTATACACTACTATACACTACACTATACACTACTATACACTACACTACTATACGGTGTTAGTGGCTGTACTAGTACACTACTATACGGTGTTAGTGGCTGTACTAGTACACTACACTACTATACGGTGTCAGTGGCTGTACTAGTACTCTACTATACGGTGTTAGTGGCTGTACTAGTACACTACACTACTATACGGTGTTAGTGGCTGTACTAGTACACTACACTACTATACGGTGTCAGTGGCTGTACTAGTACACTACACTACTATACGGTGTCAGTGGCTGTACTAGTACTCTACTCTACGGTGTTAGTGGCTGTACTAGTACACTACTATACGGTGTTAGTGGCTGTACTATTACACTACACTACTATACGGTGTTAGTGGCTGTACTAGTACACTACTATACGGTGTTAGTGGCTGTACTAGTACACTACTATACGGTGTTAGTGGCTGTACTAGTACACTACTATACGGTGTTAGTGGCTGTACTAGTACACTACACTACTATACGGTGTTAGTGGCTGTACTAGTACACTACACTACTATACGGTGTTAGTGGCTGTACTAGTACACTACTATACGGTGTTAGTGGCTGTACTAGTATACTACACTACTATACGGTGTTAGTGGCTGTACTAGTACACTACTATACGGTGTTAGTGGCTGTACTAGTACACTACACTACTATACGGTGTTAGTGGCTGTACTAGTACACTACACTACTATACGGTGTTAGTGGCTGTACTAGTACACTACTATACGGTGTTAGTGGCTGTACTAGTACACTACTATACGGTGTTAGTGGCTGTACTAGTACACTACTATACGGTGTTAGTGGCTGTACTAGTACTCTACACTACTATACGGTGTTAGTGGCTGTACTAGTACACTACTCTACTATACGGTGTTAGTGGCTGTACTAGTACTCTACTATACGGTGTTAGTGGCTGTACTAGTACACTACTATACGGTGTTAGTGGCTGTACTAGTACACTACTATACGGTGTTAGTGGCTGTACTAGTACACTACTCTACTATACGGTGTTAGTGGCTGTACTAGTACACTACACTACTATACGGTGTTAGTGGCTGTACTAGTACACTACTATACGGTGTTAGTGGCTGTACTAGTACACTACACTACTATACGGTGTTAGTGGCTGTACTAGTACACTACTATACGGTGTTAGTGGCTGTACTAGTACACTACACTACTATACGGTGTTAGTGGCTGTACTAGTACACTACTATACGGTGTTAGTGGCTGTACTAGTACACTACACTACTATACGGTGTTAGTGGCTGTACTAGTACACTACTATACGGTGTTAGTGGCTGTACTAGTACACTACACTACTATACGGTGTTAGTGGCTGTACTAGTACACTACACTACTATACGGTGTTAGTGGCTGTACTAGTACACTACTATACGGTGTTAGTGGCTGTACTAGTACACTACTATACGGTGTTAGTGGCTGTACTAGTACACTACTATACGGTGTTAGTGGCTGTACTAGTACACTACTATACGGTGTTAGTGGCTGTACTAGTACACTACACTACTATACGGTGTTAGTGGCTGTACTAGTACACTACTATACGGTGTTAGTGGCTGTACTAGTACACTACACTACTATACGGTGTTAGTGGCTGTACTAGTACACTACTATACGGTGTTAGTGGCTGTACTAGTACACTACACTACTATACGGTGTTAGTGGCTGTACTAGTACACTACTATACGGTGTTAGTGGCTGTACTAGTACACTACTATACGGTGTTAGTGGCTGTACTAGTACACTACACTACTATACGGTGTTAGTGGCTGTACTAGTACACTACTATACGGTGTTAGTGGCTGTACTAGTACACTACACTACTATACGGTGTTAGTGGCTGTACTAGTACACTACTATACGGTGTTAGTGGCTGTACTAGTACTCTACTATACGGTGTTAGTGGCTGTACTAGTACACTACACTACTATACGGTGTTAGTGGCTGTACTAGTACACTACACTACTATACGGTGTTAGTGGCTGTACTAGTACACTACACTACTATACGGTGTTAGTGGCTGTACTAGTACACTACTATACGGTGTTAGTGGCTGTACTAGTACACTACACTACTATACGGTGTTAGTGGCTGTACTAGTATACTACACTACTCTACGGTGTTAGTGGCTGTACTAGTACTCTACTATACGGTGTTAGTGGCTGTACTAGTACACTACACTACTATACGGTGTTAGTGGCTGTACTAGTACACTACTATACGGTGTTAGTGGCTGTACTAGTACACTACACTACTATACGGTGTTAGTGGCTGTACTAGTACACTACTATACGGTGTTAGTGGCTGTACTAGTACACTACTCTACGGTGTTAGTGGCTGTACTAGTACACTACACTACTATACGGTGTTAGTGGCTGTACTAGTACACTACACTACTATACAGTGTTAGTGGCTGTACTAGTACACTACTATACGGTGGTAGTGGCTGTACTAGTACTCTACACTACTATACAGTGTTAGTGGCTGTACTAGTACACTACACTACTATACGGTGTTAGTGGCTGTACTAGTACTCTACACTACTATACGGTGTTAGTGGCTGTACTAGTACACTACACTACTATACGGTGTTAGTGGCTGTACTAGTACACTACTATACGGTGTTAGTGGCTGTACTAGTACTCTACACTACTATACAGTGTTAGTGGCTGTACTAGTACACTACACTACTATACGGTGTTAGTGGCTGTACTAGTACACTACACTACTATACGGTGTTAGTGGCTGTACTAGTACACTACACTACTATACGGTGTTAGTGGCTGTACTAGTACACTACTATACGGTGTTAGTGGCTGTACTAGTACACTACACTACTATACGGTGTTAGTGGCTGTACTAGTACACTACACTACTATACAGTGTTAGTGGCTGTACTAGTACACTACTATACGGTGTTAGTGGCTGTACTAGTATACTACACTACTCTACGGTGTTAGTGGCTGTACTAGTACTCTACTATACGGTGTTAGTGGCTGTACTAGTACACTACACTACTATACGGTGTTAGTGGCTGTACTAGTACACTACTATACGGTGTTAGTGGCTGTACTAGTACACTACTCTACGGTGTTAGTGGCTGTACTAGTACACTACACTACTATACGGTGTTAGTGGCTGTACTAGTACACTACACTACTATACAGTGTTAGTGGCTGTACTAGTACACTACTATACGGTGTTAGTGGCTGTACTAGTACACTACTATACAGTGTTAGTGGCTGTACTAGTACACTACTATACGGTGTTAGTGGCTGTACTAGTACACTACTATACGGTGTTAGTGGCTGTACTAGTACACTACACTACTATACGGTGTTAGTGGCTGTACTAGTACACTACACTACTATACGGTGTTAGTGGCTGTACTAGTACACTACACTACTATACGGTGTTAGTGGCTGTACTAGTACACTACTATACGGTGTTA
The DNA here is from genome assembly GCF_048934315.1 of Petromyzon marinus. Taxonomy (NCBI): domain Eukaryota; kingdom Metazoa; phylum Chordata; class Hyperoartia; order Petromyzontiformes; family Petromyzontidae; genus Petromyzon; species Petromyzon marinus. The sequence continues at coordinate 2,394,008 of NC_133749.1, read as the reverse complement.
GTGGCTGTACTAGTACTCTACACTACTATACAGTGTTAGTGGCTGTACTAGTACACTACACTACTATACGGTGTTAGTGGCTGTACTAGTACTCTACACTACTATACAGTGTTAGTGGCTGTACTAGTACACTACACTACTATACGGTGTTAGTGGCTGTACTAGTACACTACACTACTATACGGTGTTAGTGGCTGTACTAGTACACTACTATACGGTGTTAGTGGCTGTACTAGTACTCTACACTACTATACAGTGTTAGTGGCTGTACTAGTACACTACACTACTATACGGTGTTAGTGGCTGTACTAGTACACTACACTACTATACGGTGTTAGTGGCTGTACTAGTACACTACACTACTATACGGTGTTAGTGGCTGTACTAGTACACTACTATACGGTGTTAGTGGCTGTACTAGTACACTACACTACTATACGGTGTTAGTGGCTGTACTAGTACACTACACTACTATACGGTGTTAGTGGCTGTACTAGTACACTACACTACTATACGGTGTTAGTGGCTGTACTAGTACACTACACTACTATACGGTGTTAGTGGCTGTACTAGTATACTACACTACTCTACGGTGTTAGTGGCTGTACTAGTACTCTACTATACGGTGTTAGTGGCTGTACTAGTACACTACACTACTATACGGTGTTAGTGGCTGTACTAGTACACTACTATACGGTGTTAGTGGCTGTACTAGTACACTACTCTACGGTGTTAGTGGCTGTACTAGTACACTACACTACTATACGGTGTTAGTGGCTGTACTAGTACACTACACTACTATACAGTGTTAGTGGCTGTACTAGTACACTACTATACGGTGGTAGTGGCTGTACTAGTACACTACTATACAGTGTTAGTGGCTGTACTAGTACACTACTATACGGTGTTAGTGGCTGTACTAGTACACTACTATACGGTGTTAGTGGCTGTACTAGTACACTACTATACGGTGTTAGTGGCTGTACTAGTACACTACTATACGGTGTTAGTGGCTGTACTAGTACACTACACTACTATACGGTGTTAGTGGCTGTACTCGTACACTACTATACGGTGTTAGTGGCTGTACTAGTACACTACACTACTATACGGTGTTAGTGGCTGTACTAGTACACTACACTACTATACGGTGTTAGTGGCTGTACTAGTACTCTACTATACGGTGTCAGTGGCTGTACTAGTACACTACACTACTATACGGTGTTAGTGGCTGTACTAGTACACTACTATACGGTGTTAGTGGCTGTACTAGTACACTACACTACTATACGGTGTTAGTGGCTGTACTAGTACACTACTATACGGTGTTAGTGGCTGTACTAGTACACTACACTACTATACTGTGTTAGTGGCTGTACTAGTACACTACTATACGGTGTTAGTGGCTGTACTAGTACACTACACTACTATACGGTGTTAGTGGCTGTACTAGTACACTACTATACGGTGTTAGTGGCTGTACTAGTACACTACACTACTATACGGTGTCAGTGGCTGTACTAGTACACTACACTACTATACGGTGTTAGTGGCTGTACTAGTACACTACTATACGGTGTTAGTGGCTGTACTAGTACACTACACTACTATACGGTGTTAGTGGCTGTACTAGTACACTACACTACTATACGGTGTTAGTGGCTGTACTAGTACACTACACTACTATACGGTGTTAGTGGCTGTACTAGTACACTACTATACGGTGTTAGTGGCTGTACTAGTACACTACACTACTCTACGGTGTTAGTGGCTGTACTAGTACACTACACTACTATACGGTGTTAGTGGCTGTACTAGTACACTACTATACTATACGGTGTTAGTGGCTGTACTAGTACACTACTATACGGTGTTAGTGGCTGTACTAGTACACTACTATACGGTGTTAGTGGCTGTACTAGTACACTACTATACGGTGTTAGTGGCTGTACTAGTACACTACTATACGGTGTTAGTGGCTGTACTAGTACACTACACTACTCTACGGTGTTAGTGGCTGTACTAGTACACTACACTACTATACGGTGTTAGTGGCTGTACTAGTACACTACACTACTATACGGTGTTAGTGGCTGTACTAGTACACTACACTACTATACGGTGTTAGTGGCTGTACTAGTACACTACACTACTATACGGTGTTAGTGGCTGTACTAGTACACTACACTACTATACGGTGTTAGTGGCTGTACTAGTACACTACACTACTCTACGGTGTTAGTGGCTGTACTAGTACACTACTATACGGTGTTAGTGGCTGTACTAGTACACTACACTACTATACGGTGTTAGTGGCTGTACTAGTACACTACTATACTATACGGTGTTAGTGGCTGTACTAGTACACTACACTACTATACAGTGTTAGTGGCTGTACTAGTACACTACACTACTCTACGGTGTTAGTGGCTGTACTAGTATACTACACTACTATACGGTGTTAGTGGCTGTACTAGTACACTACTATACGGTGTTAGTGGCTGTACTAGTACACTACTATACGGTGTTAGTGGCTGTACTAGTACACTACTCTACGGTGTTAGTGGCTGTACTAGTACACTACACTACTATACGGTGTTAGTGGCTGTACTAGTACACTACACTACTATACAGTGTTAGTGGCTGTACTAGTACACTACTATACGGTGGTAGTGGCTGTACTAGTACTCTACACTACTATACAGTGTTAGTGGCTGTACTAGTACACTACACTACTATACGGTGTTAGTGGCTGTACTAGTACTCTACACTACTATACGGTGTTAGTGGCTGTACTAGTACACTACACTACTATACGGTGTTAGTGGCTGTACTAGTACACTACTATACGGTGTTAGTGGCTGTACTAGTACTCTACACTACTATACAGTGTTAGTGGCTGTACTAGTACACTACACTACTATACGGTGTTAGTGGCTGTACTAGTACACTACACTACTATACGGTGTTAGTGGCTGTACTAGTACACTACACTACTATACGGTGTTAGTGGCTGTACTAGTACACTACTATACGGTGTTAGTGGCTGTACTAGTACACTACACTACTATACGGTGTTAGTGGCTGTACTAGTACACTACACTACTATACAGTGTTAGTGGCTGTACTAGTACACTACTATACGGTGTTAGTGGCTGTACTAGTATACTACACTACTCTACGGTGTTAGTGGCTGTACTAGTACTCTACTATACGGTGTTAGTGGCTGTACTAGTACACTACACTACTATACGGTGTTAGTGGCTGTACTAGTACACTACTATACGGTGTTAGTGGCTGTACTAGTACACTACTCTACGGTGTTAGTGGCTGTACTAGTACACTACACTACTATACGGTGTTAGTGGCTGTACTAGTACACTACACTACTATACAGTGTTAGTGGCTGTACTAGTACACTACTATACGGTGTTAGTGGCTGTACTAGTACACTACTATACAGTGTTAGTGGCTGTACTAGTACACTACTATACGGTGTTAGTGGCTGTACTAGTACACTACTATACGGTGTTAGTGGCTGTACTAGTACACTACACTACTATACGGTGTTAGTGGCTGTACTAGTACACTACACTACTATACGGTGTTAGTGGCTGTACTAGTACACTACACTACTATACGGTGTTAGTGGCTGTACTAGTACACTACTATACGGTGTTAGTGGCTGTACTAGTACTCTACACTACTATACAGTGTTAGTGGCTGTACTAGTACACTACACTACTATACGGTGTTAGTGGCTGTACTAGTACTCTACACTACTATACAGTGTTAGTGGCTGTACTAGTACACTACACTACTATACGGTGTTAGTGGCTGTACTAGTACACTACACTACTATACGGTGTTAGTGGCTGTACTAGTACACTACTATACGGTGTTAGTGGCTGTACTAGTACTCTACACTACTATACAGTGTTAGTGGCTGTACTAGTACACTACACTACTATACGGTGTTAGTGGCTGTACTAGTACACTACACTACTATACGGTGTTAGTGGCTGTACTAGTACACTACACTACTATACGGTGTTAGTGGCTGTACTAGTACACTACTATACGGTGTTAGTGGCTGTACTAGTACACTACACTACTATACGGTGTTAGTGGCTGTACTAGTACACTACACTACTATACGGTGTTAGTGGCTGTACTAGTACACTACACTACTATACGGTGTTAGTGGCTGTACTAGTACACTACACTACTATACGGTGTTAGTGGCTGTACTAGTATACTACACTACTCTACGGTGTTAGTGGCTGTACTAGTACTCTACTATACGGTGTTAGTGGCTGTACTAGTACACTACACTACTATACGGTGTTAGTGGCTGTACTAGTACACTACTATACGGTGTTAGTGGCTGTACTAGTACACTACTCTACGGTGTTAGTGGCTGTACTAGTACACTACACTACTATACGGTGTTAGTGGCTGTACTAGTACACTACACTACTATACAGTGTTAGTGGCTGTACTAGTACACTACTATACGGTGGTAGTGGCTGTACTAGTACACTACTATACAGTGTTAGTGGCTGTACTAGTACACTACTATACGGTGTTAGTGGCTGTACTAGTACACTACTATACGGTGTTAGTGGCTGTACTAGTACACTACTATACGGTGTTAGTGGCTGTACTAGTACACTACTATACGGTGTTAGTGGCTGTACTAGTACACTACACTACTATACGGTGTTAGTGGCTGTACTCGTACACTACTATACGGTGTTAGTGGCTGTACTAGTACACTACACTACTATACGGTGTTAGTGGCTGTACTAGTACACTACACTACTATACGGTGTTAGTGGCTGTACTAGTACTCTACTATACGGTGTCAGTGGCTGTACTAGTACACTACACTACTATACGGTGTTAGTGGCTGTACTAGTACACTACTATACGGTGTTAGTGGCTGTACTAGTACACTACACTACTATACGGTGTTAGTGGCTGTACTAGTACACTACTATACGGTGTTAGTGGCTGTACTAGTACACTACACTACTATACTGTGTTAGTGGCTGTACTAGTACACTACTATACGGTGTTAGTGGCTGTACTAGTACACTACACTACTATACGGTGTTAGTGGCTGTACTAGTACACTACTATACGGTGTTAGTGGCTGTACTAGTACACTACACTACTATACGGTGTCAGTGGCTGTACTAGTACACTACACTACTATACGGTGTTAGTGGCTGTACTAGTACACTACTATACGGTGTTAGTGGCTGTACTAGTACACTACACTACTATACGGTGTTAGTGGCTGTACTAGTACACTACACTACTATACGGTGTTAGTGGCTGTACTAGTACACTACACTACTATACGGTGTTAGTGGCTGTACTAGTACACTACTATACGGTGTTAGTGGCTGTACTAGTACACTACACTACTCTACGGTGTTAGTGGCTGTACTAGTACACTACACTACTATACGGTGTTAGTGGCTGTACTAGTACACTACTATACTATACGGTGTTAGTGGCTGTACTAGTACACTACTATACGGTGTTAGTGGCTGTACTAGTACACTACTATACGGTGTTAGTGGCTGTACTAGTACACTACTATACGGTGTTAGTGGCTGTACTAGTACACTACTATACGGTGTTAGTGGCTGTACTAGTACACTACACTACTCTACGGTGTTAGTGGCTGTACTAGTACACTACACTACTATACGGTGTTAGTGGCTGTACTAGTACACTACACTACTATACGGTGTTAGTGGCTGTACTAGTACACTACACTACTATACGGTGTTAGTGGCTGTACTAGTACACTACACTACTATACGGTGTTAGTGGCTGTACTAGTACACTACACTACTATACGGTGTTAGTGGCTGTACTAGTACACTACACTACTCTACGGTGTTAGTGGCTGTACTAGTACACTACTATACGGTGTTAGTGGCTGTACTAGTACACTACACTACTATACGGTGTTAGTGGCTGTACTAGTACACTACTATACTATACGGTGTTAGTGGCTGTACTAGTACACTACACTACTATACAGTGTTAGTGGCTGTACTAGTACACTACACTACTCTACGGTGTTAGTGGCTGTACTAGTATACTACACTACTATACGGTGTTAGTGGCTGTACTAGTACACTACTATACGGTGTTAGTGGCTGTACTAGTACACTACTATACGGTGTTAGTGGCTGTACTAGTACTCTACTATACTATACGGTGTTAGTGGCTGTACTAGTACACTACTATACGGTGTTAGTGGCTGTACTAGTACACTACACTACTATACGGTGTTAGTGGCTGTACTAGTACACTACACTAATATACGGTGTTAGTGGCTGTACTAGTACACTACTATACGGTATTAGTGGCTGTACTAGTACACTACACTACTATACGGTGTTAGTGGCTGTACTAGTACACTACTATACGGTGTTAGTGGCTGTACTAGTACACTACACTACTATACGGTGTTAGTGGCTGTACTAGTACACTACACTACTCTACGGTGTTAGTGGCTGTACTAGTACACTACACTACTATACGGTGTTAGTGGCTGTACTAGTACACTAGTATACGGTGTTAGTGGCTGTACTAGTATACTACTATACGGTGTTAGTGGCTGTACTAGTACACTACACTACTGTATGGTGTTAGTGGCTGTACTAGTACACTACTATACGGTGTTAGTGGCTGTACTAGTACACTACACTACTATACGGTGTTAGTGGCTGTACTAGTACACTACTATACGGTGTTAGTGGCTGTACTAGTACACTACTATACGGTGTTAGTGGCTGTACTAGTACACTACACTACTATACGGTGTTAGTGGCTGTACTAGTACACTACACTACTATACGGTGTTAGTGGCTGTACTAGTACACTACTATACTGTGTTAGTGGCTGTACTAGTATACTACACTACTATACGGTGTTAGTGGCTGTACTAGTACACTACTATACGGTGTTAGTGGCTGTACTAGTACACTACTATACGGTGTTAGTGGCTGTACTAGTACACTACACTACTATACGGTGTTAGTGGCTGTACTAGTACACTACTATACGGTGTTAGTTGCTGTACTAGTACACTACACTACTATACGGTGTTAGTGGCTGTACTAGTACACTACTATACGGTGTTAGTGGCTGTACTAGTACACTACTCTACTCTACGGTGTTAGTGGCTGTACTAGTACACTACTATACGGTGTTAGTGGCTGTACTAGTACACTACTATACGGTGTTAGTGGCTGTACTAGTATACTACTATACGGTGTTAGTGGCTGTACTAGTATACTACTATACGGTGTTAGTGGCTGTACTAGTACACTACTATACGGTGTTAGTGGCTGTACTAGTACACTACACTACTATACGGTGTTAGTGGCTGTACTAGTACACTACACTACTATACGGTGTTAGTGGCTGTACTAGTACACTACACTACTATACGGTGTTAGTGGCTGTACTAGTACACTACTATACGGTGTTAGTGGCTGTACTAGTATACTACTATACGGTGTTAGTGGCTGTACTAGTACACTACTATACGGTGTTAGTGGCTGTACTAGTACACTACTATACGGTGTTAGTGGCTGTACTAGTACACTACACTACTATACGGTGTTAGTGGCTGTACTAGTACACTACTATACGGTGTTAGTGGCTGTACTAGTACACTACACTACTATACGGTGTTAGTGGCTGTACTAGTACACTACACTACTATATGGTGTTAGTGGCTGTACTAGTACACTACACTACTATACGGTGTTAGTGGCTGTACTAGTACACTACTATACTATACGGTGTTAGTGGCTGTACTAGTATACTACACTACTATACGGTGTTAGTGGCTGTACTAGTACACTACTATACGGTGTTAGTGGCTGTACTAGTACACTACTATACGGTGTTAGTGGCTGTACTAGTACACTACACTACTATACGGTGTTAGTGGCTGTACTAGTACACTACTATACGGTGTTAGTGGCTGTACTAGTACACTACTATACGGTGTTAGTGGCTGTACTAGTACACTACACTACTATACGGTGTTAGTGGCTGTACTAGTATACTACTATACGGTGTTAGTGGCTGTACTAGTACACTACTATACGGTGTTAGTGGCTGTACTAGTACACTACTATACGGTGTTAGTGGCTGTACTAGTACACTACTCTACGGTGTTAGTGGCTGTACTAGTACACTACTCTACTATACGGTGTTAGTGGCTGTACTAGTACACTACTATACGGTGTTAGTGGCTGTACTAGTACACTACACTACTATACGGTGTTAGTGGCTGTACTAGTACACTACTATACGGTGTTAGTGGCTGTACTAGTACACTACTATACGGTGTTAGTGGCTGTACTAGTACACTACACTACTATACGGTGTTAGTGGCTGTACTAGTACACTACTATACGGTGTTAGTGGCTGTACTAGTACACTACACTACTATACGGTGTTAGTGGCTGTACTAGTACACTACACTACTATACAGTGTTAGTGGCTGTACTAGTACACTACACTACTATACGGTGTTAGTGGCTGTACTAGTACACTACTATACGGTGTTAGTGGCTGTACTAGTACACTACTATACGGTGTTAGTGGCTGTACTAGTACACTACACTACTATACAGTGTTAGTGGCTGTACTAGTACACTACACTACTATACGGTGTTAGTGGCTGTACTAGTACTCTACTATACTATACGGTGTTAGTGGCTGTACTAGTACACTACTATACGGTGTTAGTGGCTGTACTAGTACACTACTATACGGTGTTAGTGGCTGTACTAGTACACTACACTACTATACAGTGTTAGTGGCTGTACTAGTACACTACACTACTATACGGTGTTAGTGGCTGTACTAGTACACTACTATACGGTGTTAGTGGCTGTACTAGTACACTACTATACGGTGTTAGTGGCTGTACTAGTACACTACTATACGGTGTTAGTGGCTGTACTAGTACACTACACTACTATACGGTGTTAGTGGCTGTACTAGTACACTACACTACTATACGGTGTTAGTGGCTGTACTAGTACACTACTATACAGTGTTAGTGGCTGTACTAGTACACTACACTACTATACGGTGTTAGTGGCTGTACTAGTACACTACTATACAGTGTTAGTGGCTGTACTAGTACACTACTATACGGTGTTAGTGGCTGTACTAGTACACTACTATACGGTGTTAGTGGCTGTACTAGTACACTACTATACGGTGTTAGTGGCTGTACTAGTACACTACTCTACTATACGGTGTTAGTGGCTGTACTAGTACACTACACTACTATACGGTGTTAGTGGCTGTACTAGTACACTACTATACGGTGTTAGTGGCTGTACTAGTACACTACACTACTATACGGTGTTAGTGGCTGTACTAGTACACTACTATACGGTGTTAGTGGCTGTACTAGTACACTACACTACTATACGGTGTTAGTGGCTGTACTAGTACACTACTCTACGGTGTTAGTGGCTGTACTAGTACACTACACTACTATACGGTGTTAGTGGCTGTACTAGTACACTACTATACGGTGTTAGTGGCTGTACTAGTACACTACACTACTATACAGTGTTAGTGGCTGTACTAGTACACTACTATACGGTGTTAGTGGCTGTACTAGTACACTACACTACTATACAGTGTTAGTGGCTGTACTAGTACACTACACTACTATACGGTGTTAGTGGCTGTACTAGTACACTACTATACGGTGTTAGTGGCTGTACTAGTACACTACTATACGGTGTTAGTGGCTGTACTAGTACACTACTCTACGGTGTTAGTGGCTGTACTAGTACACTACACTACTATACGGTGTTAGTGGCTGTACTAGTACACTACTATACGGTGTTAGTGGCTGTACTAGTACACTACACTACTATACGGTGTTAGTGGCTGTACTAGTACACTACTATACGGTGTTAGTGGCTGTACTAGTACACTACTATACGGTGTTAGTGGCTGTACTAGTACACTACACTACTATACGGTGTTAGTGGCTGTACTAGTACACTACTATACTGTGTTAGTGGCTGTACTAGTACACTACTATACGGTGTTAGTGGCTGTACTAGTACACTACACTACTATACGGTGTTAGTGGCTGTACTAGTACACTACACTACTATACGGTGTTAGTGGCTGTACTAGTACACTACTATACGGTGTCAGTGGCTGTACTAGTACTCTACTATACGGTGTTAGTGGCTGTACTAGTACACTACACTACTATATGGTGTTAGTGGCTGTACTAGTACACTACTATACGGTGTTAGTGGCTGTACTAGTACACTACTATACGGTGTTAGTGGCTGTACTAGTACACTACACTACTATACGGTGTTAGTGGCTGTACTAGTATACTACTATACGGTGTTAGTGGCTGTACTAGTACACTACTATACGGTGTTAGTGGCTGTACTAGTACACTACACTACTATACGGTGTTAGTGGCTGTACTAGTACACTACACTACTATACGGTGTTAGTGGCTGTACTAGTACACTACTCTACTCTACGGTGTTAGTGGCTGTACTAGTACACTACTATACTATACGGTGTTAGTGGCTGTACTAGTACACTACTCTACTATACGGTGTTAGTGGCTGTACTAGTACACTACTCTACTCTACGGTGTTAGTGGCTGTACTAGTACACTACTATACGGTGTTAGTGGCTGTACTAGTACACTACTATACGGTGTTAGTGGCTGTACTAGTACACTACACTACTATACGGTGTTAGTGGCTGTACTAGTACACTACACTACTATACGGTGTTAGTGGCTGTACTAGTACACTACTATACGGTGTTAGTGGCTGTACTAGTACACTACTATACGGTATTAGTGGCTGTACTAGTACACTACACTACTATACGGTGTTAGTGGCTGTACTAGTACACTACTATACGGTGTTAGTGGCTGTACTATTACACTACTCTACGGTGTTAGTGGCTGTACTAGTACACTACTATACGGTGTTAGTGGCTGTACTAGTACACTACACTACTATACGGTGTTAGTGGCTGTACTAGTACACTACTATACGGTGTTAGTGGCTGTACTAGTACACTACACTACTATACGGTGTTAGTGGCTGTACTAGTATACTATACTACTATACGGTGTTAGTGGCTGTACTAGTACACTACACTACTATACGGTGTTAGTGGCTGTACTAGTACACTGCTATACGGTGTTAGTGGCTGTACTAGTACACTACACTACTATACGGTGTTAGTGGCTGTACTAGTATACTACTATACGGTGTTAGTGGCTGTACTAGTACACTACACTACTATACGGTGTTAGTGGCTGTACTAGTACACTACACTACTATACGGTGCTAGTGGCTGTACTAGTACACTACTATACGGTGTTAGTGGCTGTACTAGTACACTACTCTACGGTGTTAGTGGCTGTACTAGTACTCTACTATACGGTGTTAGTGGCTGTACTAGTATACTACTATACTATACGGTGTTAGTGGCTGTACTAGTACACTACTATACGGTGTTAGTGGCTGTACTAGTACACTACTCTACGGTGTTAGTGGCTGTACTAGTACTCTACTATACGGTGTTAGTGGCTGTACTAGTATACTACTATACTATACGGTGTTAGTGGCTGTACTAGTACACTACTATACGGTGTTAGTGGCTGTACTAGTACACTACTCTACGGTGTTAGTGGCTGTACTAGTACTCTACTATACGGTGTTAGTGGCTGTACTAGTACACTACACTACTATACGGTGTTAGTGGCTGTACTAGTACACTACTATACGGTGTTAGTGGCTGTACTAGTATACTACACTACTATACGGTGTTAGTGGCTGTACTAGTACACTACTATACGGTGTTAGTGGCTGTACTAGTACACTACTATACGGTGTTAGTGGCTGTACTAGTACACTACTATACGGTGTTAGTGGCTGTACTAGTACACTACTATACAGTGTTAGTGGCTGTACTAGTACACTACACTACTATACGGTGTTAGTGGCTGTACTAGTACACTACTATACGGTGTTAGTGGCTGTACTAGTACACTACTATACGGTGTTAGTGGCTGTACTAGTACACTACACTACTATACGGTGTTAGTGGCTGTACTAGTACTCTACACTACTATACGGTGTTAGTGGCTGTACTAGTACACTACACTACTATACGGTGTTAGTGGCTGTACTAGTACACTACACTACTATACGGTGTTAGTGGCTGTACTAGTACACTACACTACTATACGGTGTTAGTGGCTGTACTAGTACACTACACTACTATACGGTGTTAGTGGCTGTACTAGTATACTACTATACTATACGGTGTTAGTGGCTGTACTAGTACACTACTATACTATACGGTGTTAGTGGCTGTACTAGTACTCTACTATACGGTGTTAGTGGCTGTACTAGTACACTACACTACTATACGGTGTTAGTGGCTGTACTAGTACACTACACTACTATACGGTGTTAGTGGCTGTACTAGTACACTACTATACTATACGGTGTTAGTGGCTGTACTAGTACACTACTATACGGTGTTAGTGGCTGTACTAGTACTCTACTATACTCTACGGTGTTAGTGGCTGTACTAGTACACTACTATACGGTGTTAGTGGCTGTACTAGTACACTACACTACTATACGGTGTTAGTGGCTGTACTAGTACACTACTATACGGTGTTAGTGGCTGTACTAGTACACTACACTACTATACGGTGTTAGTGGCTGTACTAGTACACTACTATACGGTGTTAGTGGCTGTACTAGTACACTACTATACGGTGTTAGTGGCTGTACTAGTACACTACACTACTATACGGTGTTAGTGGCTGTACTAGTACTCTACTATACGGTGTTAGTGGCTGTACTAGTACACTACACTACTATACGGTGTTAGTGGCTGTACTAGTACACTACACTACTATACGGTGTTAGTGGCTGTACTAGTACACTACTCTACGGTGTTAGTGGCTGTACTAGTACACTACTATACGGTGTTAGTGGCTGTACTAGTACACTACTATACGGTGTTAGTGGCTGTACTAGTACACTACACTACTCTACGGTGTTAGTGGCTGTACTAGTACACTACACTACTATACGGTGTTAGTGGCTGTACTAGTACACTACTATACGGTGTTAGTGGCTGTACTAGTACACTACACTACTATACGGTGTTAGTGGCTGTACTAGTACACTACTATACGGTGTTAGTGGCTGTACTAGTACACTACACTACTATACGGTGTTAGTGGCTGTACTAGTACACTACTATACGGTGTTAGTGGCTGTACTAGTACACTACTATACGGTGTTAGTGGCTGTACTAGTACACTACTATACGGTGTTAGTGGCTGTACTAGTACACTACACTACTATACGGTGTTAGTGGCTGTACTAGTACACTACACTACTATACGGTGTTAGTGGCTGTACTAGTACACTACACTAGTATACGGTGTTAGTGGCTGTACTAGTACACTACTATACGGTGTTAGTGGCTGTACTAGTACACTACTATACGGTGTTAGTGGCTGTACTAGTACACTACTATACGGTGTTAGTGGCTGTACTAGTACTCTACTATACGGTGTTAGTGGCTGTACTAGTACACTACACTACTCTACGGTGTTAGTGGCTGTACTAGTACACTACTATACGGTGTTAGTGGCTGTACTAGTACACTACACTACTATACGGTGTTAGTGGCTGTACTAGTACACTACTATACGGTGTTAGTGGCTGTACTAGTACTCTACACTACTATACGGTGTTAGTGGCTGTACTAGTACACTACTATACGGTGTTAGTGGCTGTACTAGTACACTACTATACGGTGTTAGTGGCTGTACTAGTATACTACTATACGGTGTTAGTGGCTGTACTAGTATACTACACTACTATACGGTGTTAGTGGCTGTACTAGTACACTACTATACGGTGTTAGTGGCTGTACTAGTACACTACTATACGGTGTTAGTGGCTGTACTAGTATACTACACTACTATACGGTGTTAGTGGCTGTACTAGTACACTACACTACTATACGGTGTTAGTGGCTGTACTAGTACACTACTATACGGTGTTAGTGGCTGTACTAGTATACTACTATACGGTGTTAGTGGCTGTACTAGTATACTACACTACTATACGGTGTTAGTGGCTGTACTAGTACACTACTATACGGTGTTAGTGGCTGTACTAGTACACTACTATACGGTGTTAGTGGCTGTACTAGTATACTACACTACTATACGGTGTTAGTGGCTGTACTAGTACACTACACTACTATACGGTGTTAGTGGCTGTACTAGTACACTACTATACGGTGTTAGTGGCTGTACTAGTACACTACACTACTCTACGGTGCAGGAGTGGCGGTGGGGCGACTGCCTTCCCCGGGAGGGGCGACTGCCTATGCCGGCAACGCCCGGTAGCGTCGTGAGCACGCACACGTGGGACACACACAGACACACACACACACACAGACACACATACACACATACACACATACACACACACAGACACACATACACACACAGACACACAGACACACATACAGACACACCCATACACACACACAGACACACAGACACACACACAGACACACATACACACACACAGACACACACAGACACACACACAGACACACACACAGACACACCCATACACACACACAGACACACCCATACACACACACAGACACACCCATACACACACACACACACAGTCACACACACACACAGACACACCCATACACACACAGACACACACACAGACACATACACACACACAGACACACAGACACACACAGACACACACACACACAGACACACAGACACACACACAGACACACAGACAAACCCATACACACACAGACAAACCCATACACACACAGACACACCCATACACACACAGACAAACCCATACACACACAGACACACGCACAGACACACACACACGCGTGCGACACAACAACAACCGCCATTCGCCACTAAGTGGCGGTGACGTCACCACGACGCTTGTGCCAGGCTATGTGCACCTTGAGGCCACGTGAAGTGTCGAACGCCCGCTGGCAGGAGGTCACGGGGCAGACCCAGGTGCCATGGGTCGACTGACTGAGATGACTGGCTGATGCACCACCTGTGCCCCCTACTGTGCCAACCTGCTGTGCTTTAGCCACCCGGCGCTCCGCTCGTTGTTGTGAGCGTCGCTCCTCCGCCCTCCGTTGTTGTTGGAGGGCGACTGCCTCCAACTGCCCAGTAGCATCCTTCACGAGCCTCCTCCACAGAGGCCGATCTTGACACCGCTGGTACCAATCATCGGCAAGTCCACTCAGCTCCACGTCCTCCTGTACCACATCACTCCATCTCTTCTCTAGCCCGTGCCGCGCCCGCTTAGCCCCCTCGATCCGGCCAAACAAAAGCTGTTTCGGCATGCGGTGGCTGGGCATGTGGGCTACGTGACCCAGCCAACGCAGCCTTGCCTGCCGGAGGAGCTCACCGATGGGACCTTGCCCAGATCTTTCAAGGATTTGTGAGCTCCTCACACAATCCAGCCTGCAGGTTAAACCCAGGATGGATCGTAGACAGGCCAGCCTAAATGTTTCTAACCGGCGAAGATGTTCCATTAGGGGGGTCCACGTTTCGCAATCGTAGAGAAGGGAGGGAATGACCGTGGCCGAGAAGACCTGAAGCTTAGTGCGGAGCCCTGAAGCTTAGTGCGGAGCGACAGACCAGGTAGCTTCCACACAGCGTTACGCAACCGATGAAAAGATATTGCCGCTCGACTGATTCAGAGTGAGACCTCTGCTGTTAAACTGGAGCCGGTCATAAGCACACTGCCCAGGTATGGGAAACTCTCCACTCTCTCCACAACTGCCCCATCACCGATTAGGAATTGTGGGGGTGGAGTGTCCGATGGTACAAAATACCCAGGCAGGTGCTTAGTTTTGGTGGGGCAGATGGTAAGGCCCCACCTCTTAGTGGCACGCTCCAGTCTCAGCAGCAGCGTCTCCAACTCCTCCTCTGACTGAGCAGCTATTACCAAATCATCGGCATATATAACGTGGTTGAGCAATAGGGAGCCATCCCTTGACCGCACCCGGGCATCGATCAGCCTCCCATTATATCTGTACCATATGGAGATTCCCCCGGTACAGTTATTGAAGGCTTCACGAATTAGGTGGTCAAAATAGATGTTAAATAATGTGGGAGCCAGAGGACATCCCTGTCGCACCCCAAGGTGTACAGGGAATGGCTCTGACTCCCGGCCACGTAGTTTTACCCGGGCCCGCTCACCATCATGAAGGTCCTTAATGATCGTGAGCAGAGGGTCAGGTACTCCAAAAGCACGAAGAACAACCCAGAGCCCAGGCCTACTGATGGTATCATAGGCCTTGACCAGGTCAATAAAGCAGAGATGTAGGTCTTGCTGGAATTCCCTACACCTCTGCTGTAGCAGACGGACAGAAAATATGGCATCTGTGCAGGACCGCCCTTTCCTGAAACCGCACTGGGGCTCCGCAAGCCTCTCCACAGCAAGCCTGGTAAGGCGATGTTGAATAATCCTTGCCAGGACCTTTCCTGGCACACTGAGGAGTGAGATGCCCCTGTAGTTGTTACAGTCTGTGCGGTCCCCCTTCTTAAAGAGGGGGACCACCAGGGCATCCTTCCAATCCTGCGGAACCCATCCAGTGGTCCAGACTGTTTTTATGATGTCATATAGGGCAGTCTGTGCACAAACGCCACCCTCCCTCAGCATTTCGCTTGGGAGATCATCTCTGCCTGCTGCTTTTCCTGGTCTCAGACTCCGGATCGCCATCAGTACTTCCTCAACAGATGACACCTCAGCCAACCACTCACAGGGGGTGACATCTTCCAATATTTGAGGCACCGCAGCCTCAAAGGGGTCATCCCCAATTTGTGTCACTATGTTTTCCTGGCTGAGGGATTTTCCCTCCCCCAAGACCTCACAGAAATGCTCAGCAAATCTGCAAACCTGTTCCTGGGGGTTGGAGATTGGATCACCATTTTTTCCCCTAATGATGATAATAGGTGTGGCGCTGCAGGTTACTTTTTTGATGGAGTTAAATAGAGATTTGTGATCACGGGCCACTGAGGCAGACTCCATCTCCTCAGCAACCCGCGACCACCACCCATCCTTGCAGCGCCTCACGGCTCTCCGAACCTCTGAGCGAAGGCTGCGGTAAGCCTCCTCATTCTCTGACGTGGGATTCTGTAGCCGATGACAGCGGGCCTGTCACTTTTTCTCAACTATCCTGAACACCTCCTCTGTCAGCCAGGGTCTCTGGGGAGGTCTGGACCGCGTACCCAAAGCAGCCAATGCAGCTGCACGAGTGACAGTCCTAAACCTCGTCCATTTACCCTCGACATCAGGAGGAGTCGGGGACGATGCCAATCCCAGCCATAGGCGATGATGGGATTCTCACTTGCAACTTTCATCAGATAACTGAGACCAGGCCACTTTAGGTTGGAATGGGGTCCTGGGTGTACACCCACCACCGGAGCGGAAGAATGGCAGGCGCATCTTACAGATCACTAGTCGATGGTCAGAGGGCAGATCAGCTCCACGGTAGGTCCTGGTGTCAAGGACATGGGCTCGCATCCGCTGGTCCGTCACTATGTAGTCCAGCAGCTGTTCTTGCTTGGACCCGGCATGCATCCATGATGTTGTGTGGATGCGCCGATGCCGGAACAGCGTGTTGGTAATTACAAGCCCATGGGCTGCACAAAAATCTAGCAGCCTCCTACCGTTGTTATTGAGCTGATCTGGCCCATGCCCTCCAATCACTCCAGACCAGGTGCCAGCATCATGACCCACTCGGGCATTGAAGTCACCCAACAAGATAACTCTATCCCGAGGGGCCACTTTAGCCAGCACCTGTGACAGGAGGTCATAGAAGGCATCTGACTCATCGGCTTTGCCTGCATCCCTCGACGGATGTTCGTCTTCGGTGGGGGCATAAGTAACCACGACCACCACTTCTCACCTCCGGTTGATGGGAGGGCGAGCCCAAAGTAGCCTGGGGCTTACAGCTTCCCACACCTCACCGCCACGCTCCCACGCCCCCTTCATTCTTTTGTTCATAAGAAGAGCCACACCCTGTTGTTTGACAGTCTGCTGCCCCGAGTAAAGGACTGTCCACCCTTCATGATGGCAGGAGCCCCTGAGGGTAGAGATTAAATCTCCTGGCTCCGCCAATTGGGGTTTGGCCAGGAGACGTCATAGACGCCTGTCCCCCCGGGGCCTCCGGCACAAGCTTATTAGTTAGATATTTTAGACGTGGTTTAGTGGTAAATTTTTGAAGATGGAGGGGTTACCAGCCCCTTGCACCCGTCCAGAGCCCCCATTTAGCCACTGTGGTGGTCACAGATGCCATGAGGGCAGGAGCCAATCGGAATTGGCCCTCCCCCCACAGCACTGTCCACGACAGAGTTGCCCGTTTGGCACCGCGAGGAGGCAGGGGGTTGTTTTGCGTGCGACACACACACACACACACAGTCACACACACAGTCACACACACACACACAGACACAAGAACAACAACAGCAATTCGCCACTAAGTGGCGGTGACGTCACCACGACACTTGTGCCAGGCTATGTGCACCTTGAGGCCACGTGAAGTGTCGAACGCCCACGGGCAGGAGGTCATGGGGCAGACCCAGGTGCCACGGGTCGACTACATGACCCAGCCAATGCAGCCTTCCCTGCCGGAGGAGCTCACCGATGGGACCTTGCCCAGATCTTTCAAGGATTTGTGAGCTCCTCACACAATCCAACCTGGTTAAACCCAGGATGGATCGTAGGCAGGCCAGCCTAAATGTTTCTAACCGGCGAAGATGTTCCATTAGGGGGGACCACGTTTCGCAAGCGTAGAGAAGGGAGGGAATGACCGTGGCCGAGAAGACCTGAAGCTTAGTGCGGAGCGACAGACCAGGTAGCTTCCACACAGCGTTACGCAACCGATGAAAAGATATTGCCACTCGACTGATTCGGAGTGAGACCTCTGCTGTTAAACTGGAGCCAGTCATAAGCACACTGCCCAGGTATGGGACACACACACACACATGACACACACACACACATGACACACACACACACATGACACACACACACACATGACACACACACACACATGACACACACACACACATGACACACACACACATGACACACACACACACATGACACACACACACATGACACACACACACATGACACACACACATGACACACACACACAGGAGCTCACTTTAATATACAAACTTTACTGATAAGAAATATTGTACAGGCAACACCGCGCGTGACACACGGCCGTCGTGAACCCCACCCCCAAGTGACACGCCCCTCCCCCCTAGTGACACGCCCCTCCACCCTAGTGACACGCCCCTCCCCCCCCCAGTGACACGCCCCTCCCCCCCCCAGTGACACGCCCCTCCCCCCCCTTAGTGACACGCCCCTCCCCCCTAGTAACACGCCCCTCCCCCCCCAGTGACACGCCCCTCCCCCCCCCAAGTGACACGCCCCTCCCCCCTAGTAACACGCCCCTCCCCCCCAGTGACACGCCCCTCCCCCCTAGTAACACGCCCCTCCCCCCCCAGTGACACGCCCCTCCCCCCTAGTAACACGCCCCTCCCCCCCCAGTGACACGCCCCTCCCCCCCAGTGACACGCCCCTCCCCCCCCCAGTGACACGCCCCTCCCCCCCCCAGTGACACGCCCCTCCCCCCCCAGTGACACGCCCCTCCCCCCCAGTGACACGCCCCTCCCCCCCCCAGTGACACGCCCCTCCCCCCCCCAGTGACACGCCCCTCCCCCCTAGTAACACGCCCCTCCCCCCCCCAGTGACACGCCCCTCCCCCCTAGTGACACGCCCCTCCCCCCTAGTAACACGCCCCTCCCCCCCCCAGTGACACGCCCCTCCCCCCTAGTGACACGCCCCTCCCCCCTAGTGACACGTCCGTCTTGAACCACCCCCCCCCCCCCCCCCAGTGACGTCGGAGGTTGGGCTTCCCAGAATGCACCGCAGAGAGAAGTCCACTTCCACCCAACAACTTCCTTCTCCTCCTCGTGACCCCTGACCTCGATGAGGTGGGGGCAGCCCTCACCTCATCCCCCCTCCCCCTCCTCCCCCCCCCTGCTGTGAGGAGGAGGAGGAGAGCGGAGCTGAGGGATGCTCCGGGCTGTGGCGGTTCTGTGGGCACAGGGAAGGGTGACTAGAGGGTGACTAGAGGGTGACTAGAGGGTGACTACAGGGTGACTAGAGGGTGACTAGAGGGTGACTACAGGGTGACTAGAGGGTGACTAGAGGGTGACTAGAGTGACTAGAGGGTGACTAGGAGGAGGAGAGCGGAGCTGAGGGATGCTCCGGGCTGTGGCGGTTCTGTGGGCACAGGGAAGGGTGACTAGAGGGTGACTAGAGGGTGACTAGAGGGTGACTAGAGGGTGACTAGAGGGTGACTAGGAGGAGGAGAGCGGAGCTGAGGGATGCTCCGGGCTGTGGCGGTTCTGTGGGCACAGGGAAGGGTGACTAGAGGGTGACTAGAGGGTGACTAGAGGGTGACTACAGGGTGACTAGAGGGTGACTAGAGGGTGACTACAGGGTGACTAGAGGGTGACTAGAGGGTGACTAGAGTGACTAGAGGGTGACTAGGAGGAGGAGAGCGGAGCTGAGGGATGCTCCGGGCTGTGGCGGTTCTGTGGGCACAGGGAAGGGTGACTAGAGGGTGACTAGAGGGTGACTAGAGGGTGACTAGAGGGTGACTAGAGGGTGACTAGAGGGTGACTAGGAGGAGGAGAGCGGAGCTGAGGGATGCTCCGGGCTGTGGCGGTTCTGTGGGCACAGGGAAGGGTGACTAGAGGGTGACTAGAGGGTGACTAGAGGGTGACTACAGGGTGACTAGAGGGTGACTAGAGGGTGACTACAGGGTGACTAGAGGGTGACTAGAGGGTGACTAGAGTGACTAGAGGGTGACTAGGAGGAGGAGAGCGGAGCTGAGGGATGCTCCGGGCTGTGGCGGTTCTGTGGGCACAGGGAAGGGTGACTAGAGGGTGACTAGAGGGTGACTAGAGGGTGACTAGAGTGACTAGAGGGTGACTAGAGGGTGACTAGAGGGTGACTAGGGTGACTAGAGTGACTAGAGGGTGACTAGAGGGTGACTAGGAGGAGGAGAGCGGAGCTGAGGGATGCTCCGGGCTGTGGCGGTTCTGTGGGCACAGGGAAGGGTGACTAGAGGGTGACTAGAGGGTGACTAGAGGGTGACTAGAGGGTGACTAGAGGGTGACTAGGAGGAGGAGAGCGGAGCTGAGGGATGCTCCGGGCTGTGGCGGTTCTGTGGGCACAGGGAAGGGTGACTAGAGGGTGACTAGAGGGTGACTACAGGGTGACTAGAGGGTGACTAGAGGGTGACTACAGGGTGACTAGAGGGTGACTAGAGGGTGACTAGAGTGACTAGAGGGTGACTAGGAGGAGGAGAGCGGAGCTGAGGGATGCTCCGGGCTGTGGCGGTTCTGTGGGCACAGGGAAGGGTGACTAGAGGGTGACTAGAGGGTGACTAGAGGGTGACTAGAGGGTGACTAGAGGGTGACTAGAGTGACTAGAGGGTGACTAGTGGGTGACTAGAGGGTGACTAGAGGGTGACTAGAGGGTGACTAGAGGGTGACTAGGGTGACTAGAGTGACTAGAGGGTGACTAGAGGGTGACTAGGAGGAGGAGAGCGGAGCTGAGGGATGCTCCGGGCTGTGGCGGTTCTGTGGGCACAGGGAAGGGTGACTAGAGGGTGACTAGAGGGTGACTATAGGGTGACTAGGGTGACTAGAGGGTGACTAGAGGGTGACTAGAGTGACTAGAGGGTGACTAGGAGGAGGAGAGCGGAGCTGAGGGATGCTCCGGGCTGTGGCGGTTCTGTGGGCACAGGGAAGGGTGACTAGAGGGTGACTAGAGGGTGACTAGAGGGTGACTAGAGGGTGACTAGAGTGACTAGAGGGTGACTAGTGGGTGACTAGTGGGTGACTAGAGGGTGACTAGAGGGTGACTAGAGGGTGACTAGGGTGACTAGAGTGACTAGAGGGTGACTAGAGGGTGACTAGGAGGAGGAGAGCGGAGCTGAGGGATGCTCCGGGCTGTGGCGGTTCTGTGGGCACAGGGAAGGGTGACTAGAGGGTGACTAGAGGGTGACTAGAGGGTGACTAGAGGGTGACTAGAGTGACTAGAGGGTGACTAGTGGGTGACTAGGGTGACTAGAGGGTGACTAGAGGGTGACTAGGGTGACTAGAGGGTGACTACAGGGTGACTACAGGGTGACTAGAGGGTGACTAGAGGGTGACTAGGAGGAGGAGAGCGGAGCTGAGGGATGCTCCGGGCTGTGGCGGTTCTGTGGGCACAGGGAAGGGTGACTAGAGGGTGACTAGAGGGTGACTAGAGGGTGACTACAGGGTGACTAGAGGGTGACTAGGGGGTGACTAGAGAGTGACTAGGAGGAGGAGAGCGGAGCTGAGGGATGCTCCGGGCTGTGGTGGTTCTGTGGGCACAGGGAAGGGTGACTAGAGGGTGACTAGAGGGTGACTAGAGGGTGACTAGAGGGTGACTAGAGGGTGACTAGAGGGTGACTAGGAGGAGGAGAGCGGAGCTGAGGGATGCTCCGGGCTGTGGCGGTTCTGTGGGCACAGGGAAGGGTGACTAGAGGGTGACTACAGGGTGACTACAGGGTGACTATAGGGTGACTAGAGGGTGACTAGTGTGACTAGAGGGTGACTAGAGGGTGACTAGAGGGTGACTAGAGGGTGACTAGGAGGAGGAGAGCGGTGCTGAGGGGTTGTCCGGGCTGTGACGGTTCTGTGGGCACAGGGCAGAGTGACTAGAGGGTGACTAGAGGGTGACTATAGTGTGACTACACAGTGACTAGTGTGACTACACAGTGACTAGTGTGACTACACAGTGACTAGTGTGACTACACAGTGACTAGTGTGACTAGTGTGACTACACAGTGACTAGTGTGACTACACAGTGACTACACAGTGACTAGTGTGACTACACAGTGACTAGTGTGACTACACAGTGACTAGTGTGACTACACAGTGACTAGTGTGACTACACAGTGACTAGTGTGACTACACAGTGACTAGTGTGACTACACAGTGACTAGTGTGACTACACAGTGACTAGTGTGACTACACAGTGACTAGTGTGACTACACAGTGACTAGTGTGACTACACAGTGACTAGTGTGACTACACAGTGACTAGTGTGACTACACAGTGACTAGTGTGACTACACAGTGACTAGTGTGACTACACAGTGACTAGTGTGACTACACAGTGACTAGAGTGACTAGTGTGACTACACAGTGACTACACAGTGACTACACAGTGACTAGTGTGACTACACAGTGACTAGTGTGACTACACAGTGACTAGTGTGACTACACAGTGACTACACAGTGACTACACAGTGACTAGTGTGACTACACAGTGACTAGTGTGACTACACAGTGACTACACAGTGACTAGTGTGACTACACAGTGACTAGTGTGACTACACAGTGACTAGTGTGACTACACAGTGACTAGTGTGACTACACAGTGACTAGTGTGACTACACAGTGACTACACAGTGACTAGTGTGACTACACAGTGACTAGTGTGACTACACAGTGACTAGTGTGACTACACAGTGACTACACAGTGACTAGTGTGACTACACAGTGACTAGTGTGACTACACAGTGACTAGTGTGACTACACAGTGACTAGTGTGACTACACAGTGACTAGTGTGACTACACAGTGACTAGTGTGACTACACAGTGACTAGTGTGACTACACAGTGACTAGTGTGACTACACAGTGACTAGTGTGACTACACAGTGACTACACAGTGACTAGTGTGACTACACAGTGACTAGTGTGACTACACAGTGACTAGTGTGACTACACAGTGACTAGTGTGACTACACAGTGACTAGTGTGACTACACAGTGACTAGTGTGACTACACAGTGACTAGTGTGACTACACAGTGACTAGTGTGACTACACAGTGACTAGTGTGACTATACAGTGACTACACAGTGACTAGTGTGACTACACAGTGACTAGTGTGACTACACAGTGACTAGTGTGACTACACAGTGACTAGTGTGACTACACAGTGACTAGTGTGACTACACAGTGACTAGTGTGACTACACAGTGACTAGTGTGACTACACAGTGACTACACAGTGACTACACAGTGACTAGTGTGACTACACAGTGACTAGTGTGACTACACAGTGACTAGTGTGACTACACAGTGACTACACAGTGACTAGTGTGACTACACAGTGACTAGTGTGACTACACAGTGACTAGTGTGACTACACAGTGACTAGTGTGACTACACAGTGACTAGTGTGACTACACAGTGACTACACAGTGACTAGTGTGACTACACAGTGACTAGGGTGACTAGTGTGACTACACAGTGACTAGTGTGACTACACAGTGACTAGTGTGACTACACAGTGACTAGGGTGACTAGTGTGACTACACAGTGACTAGTGTGACTACACAGTGACTAGTGTGACTACACAGTGACTAGTGTGACTACACAGTGACTAGTGTGACTAGTGTGACTACACAGTGACTAGTGTGACTAGTGTGACTACACAGTGACTAGTGTGACTACACAGTGACTAGTGTGACTACACAGTGACTAGTGTGACTACACAGTGACTAGTGTGACTACACAGTGACTAGTGTGACTACACAGTGACTAGTGTGACTACACAGTGACTAGTGTGACTACACAGTGACTAGTGTGACTACACAGTGACTAGTGTGACTACACAGTGACTAGTGTGACTACACAGTGACTAGTGTGACTACACAGTGACTAGTGTGACTACACAGTGACTAGTGTGACTACACAGTGACTAGTGTGACTACACAGTGACTACACAGTGACTACACAGTGACTAGTGTGACTACACAGTGACTAGTGTGACTACACAGTGACTACACAGTGACTAGTGTGACTACACAGTGACTAGTGTGACTAGTGTGACTACACAGTGACTAGTGTGACTACACAGTGACTAGTGTGACTACACAGTGACTACACAGTGACTAGTGTGACTACACAGTGACTAGTGTGACTACACAGTGACTAGTGTGACTACACAGTGACTAGTGTGACTACACAGTGACTACACAGTGACTACACAGTGACTAGTGTGACTACACAGTGACTAGTGTGACTACACAGTGACTACACAGTGACTAGTGTGACTACACAGTGACTAGTGTGACTAGTGTGACTACACAGTGACTAGTGTGACTACACAGTGACTACACAGTGACTAGTGTGACTACACAGTGACTACACAGTGACTAGTGTGACTACACAGTGACTAGTGTGACTACACAGTGACTACACAGTGACTAGTGTGACTACACAGTGACTACACAGTGACTAGTGTGACTACACAGTGACTAGTGTGACTACACAGTGACTAGTGTGACTACACAGTGACTACACAGTGACTAGTGTGACTACACAGTGACTACACAGTGACTAGTGTGACTACACAGTGACTAGTGTGACTACACAGTGACTAGTGTGACTACACAGTGACTAGTGTGACTACACAGTGACTAGTGTGACTACACAGTGACTAGTGTGACTACACAGTGACTAGTGTGACTACACAGTGACTAGTGTGACTACACAGTGACTAGTGTGACTACACAGTGACTAGTGTGACTACACAGTGACTAGTGTGACTACACAGTGACTAGTGTGACTACACAGTGACTACACAGTGACTACACAGTGACTAGTGTGACTACACAGTGACTAGTGTGACTACACAGTGACTAGTGTGACTACACAGTGACTAGTGTGACTACACAGTGACTAGTGTGACTACACAGTGACTAGTGTGACTACACAGTGACTACACAGTGACTACACAGTGACTAGTGTGACTACACAGTGACTAGTGTGACTACACAGTGACTAGTGTGACTACACAGTGACTACACAGTGACTAGTGTGAATACTAGTCCCCGTGTCTCCGTGTCTCTCTCCCCGTGTCTCTCTCCCCGTGTCTCTCTCTGCCCGTGTCTCTCTCCCCGTGTCTCCGTGTCTCTCCCCGTGTCTCACTCCCCATGTGTCTCTCTCCCCGTGTCTCTCTCCCCGTGTCTCCGTGTCTCTCTCCCCGTGTCTCTGTGTCTCTCTCCCCGTGTCTCTCTCT
This sequence comes from Petromyzon marinus, assembly GCF_048934315.1. Classification (NCBI taxonomy): domain Eukaryota; kingdom Metazoa; phylum Chordata; class Hyperoartia; order Petromyzontiformes; family Petromyzontidae; genus Petromyzon; species Petromyzon marinus. The sequence goes on along the minus strand of NC_133749.1, from coordinate 2,367,677 downwards.
CCGTGTCTCTCTCCCCGTGTTTCTGTGTCTCTCTCCCCATGTCTCCGTGTCTCTCTCCCCGCGTCTCCGTGTCTCTCTCCCCGTGTCTCCGTGTCTCTCTCCCCGTGTCTCTCTCCCCGTGTCTCTCTCCCCATGTCTCCGTATCTCTCTCCCCGTGTCTCTCTCCCCGTGTCTCCGTGTCTCTCTCCCCGTGCCTCTCTCCCCGTGTCTCTCTCCCCGTGTCTCTGTGTCTCTCTCCCCGTGTCTCCGTGTCTCTCTCCCCGTGTCTCCGTGTCTCTCTCCCCGTGTCTCCGTGTCTCTCTCCCCATGCCTCCGTGTCTCTCTCCCCGTGTCTCCGTGTCTCTCTCCCCGTGTCTCCATGTCTCTCTCCCCGTGTCTCTCTCCACGTGTCTCTCTCCACGTGTCTCTCTCCACGTGTATCTCTCCCCGTGTCTCTCTCTCCGTGTCTCTCTCCCCATGTCTCTCTCCCTGTGTCTCTCTCCCCGTGTCTCCGTGTCTCTCTCCCCGTGTCTCTCTCCCCATGTCTCCGTGTCTCTCTCCCCGTGTCTCTCTCCCCGTCTCTCTCTCCCCGTGTCTCCGTGTCTCTCTCCCCGTGTCTCTGCGTCTCTCTCCCCGTGTCTCTGTGTCTCTCTCCCCGTGTCTCCGTGTCTCTCTCCCCGTGTCTCTCTCCCCGTGTCTCTCTCCACATGTCTCTCTCCCCGTGTCTCTCTCTCCGTGTCTCTCTCCCCGTGTCTCTGTGTCTCTCTCCCCGTGTCTCCGTGTCTCTCTCCCCGTGTCTCTCTCCGCGTGTCCCCATGTCTCTCTCCCCGTGTCTCCGTGTCTCCCCGTGTCTCTCTCCCCGTGTCTCTCTCCCCGTGTCTCTCTCCCCGTGTCTCCCTCCCCGTGTCTCTCTCCCCGTGTCTCCCTCCCCGTGACTCTCTCCCCGTGTCTCTCTCCCCGTGTCTCTCTCCCCGTGTCTCTCTCCCCGTGTCCCTGTGTCTCTCTCCCCGTGTCTCCGTGTCTCTGTGTCTCTCTCCCCGTGTTTCTCTCCCCGTGTCTCTCCCCCCGTGTCTCTCTCCCCGTGTCTCTCTCCCCGTGTCTCTGTGTCTCTCTCCCCGTGTCTCTCTCCCCGTGTCTCTCTCTCTCTCTCCCCGTGTCTCTCTTTCTCTCTCCCCGTGTCTCTCTCCCCGTGTCTCCGTGTCTCTCTCCCCGTGTCTCTCTCTCCGTGTCTCCGTGTCTCTCTCTCTCTGTGTCTCTCTCCCCGTGTCTCCGTGTCTCTCTCCCTGTGTCTCTCTCCCCGTGTCTCTCTCTCCCCGTGTCTCTCTCTCTCTCTCTCCCCGTGTCTCTCTCCCCGTGTCTCTCTCCCCGTGTCTCCGTGTTTCTGTCCCTGTGTCTCTGTCCCCGTGTCTCTGTCCCCGTGTCTCTCTCCCCATGTCTCTCTCCCCGTGTCTCTCTCCCCGTGTCTCTCTCCCCGTGTCTCTGTCCCCGTGTCTCTGTGTCTCTCTCCCCGTGTCTCTCTCCCCGTGTCTCCCCGTGTCTCTCTCCCCGTGTCTCCGTGTCTCTGTCCCCGTGTCTCCGTGTCTCTCTCCCCGTGTATCCCTCCCCGTGTCTCCGTGTCTCCGTGTCTCTCTCCCCGTGTCTCCCTCCCCGTGTCTCCGTGTCTCTCTCCCCGTGTCTCTTTCCCCGTGTCTCTCTCCCCGTGTCTCCGTGTCTCTCTCCCCGTGTCTCCGTGTCTCCCTCCCCGTGTCTCCGTGTCTCTCTCCCCGTGTCTCTCTCCCCGTGTCTCCGTGTCTCTCTCCCCGTGTCTCTCTCCCCGTGTCTCCGTGTCTCTGTGTCTCACTCCCCGTGTCTCCGTGTCTCCCCGTGTCTCCGTGTCTCTGTCCCCGAGTCTCCGTGTCTCTCTCCCCGTGTCTCTCTCCCCGTGTCTCCGTGTCTCTCTCCCCGTGTCTCCGTGTCTCCCCGTGTCTCCGTGTCTCTGTCCCCGTGTCTCTGTGTCTCTCTCCCCGTCTCTCTCCCCGTGTCTCTCTCCCCGTGTCTCTCTCCCCGTGTCTCCGTGTCTCTGTGTCTCTCTCCCTGTGTCTCCGTGTCTCCCCGTGTCTCCGTGTCTCTGTCCCCGTGTCTCTGTGTCTCTCTCCCCGTGTCTCTCTCCCCGTGTCTCTTTCCCCGTGTCACTCTCCCCATGTCTCCGTGTCTCTGTGTCTCTCTCTCCCCGTGTCTCTCTCCCCGTGTCTCTCTCCCCATCTCTCTCCCCGTGTCTCTTTCCCCGTGTCTCTTTCCCCGTGTCTCTCTCCCCGTGTCTCTGTCCCCGTGTCTCTCTCCCCGTGTCTCTGTCCCCGTGTCTCTGTCCCCGTGTCTCTCTCCCCGTGTCTCTCTCCCCGTGTCTCTCTCCCCGTGTCTCTCTCCCCGTGTCTCTCTCCCCGTGTCTCTCTCCCCGTGTCTCTCCCCGTGTCTCTCGCCGTGTCTCTCTCCCCGTGTCTCTGTCTCCGTGTCCCCGTCTCTCCCCGTGTCTCCCCGTGTCCCCGTGTCTCTCCGTGTCTCTGTGTCTCCGTCTCCGTGTCCCCGTGTCTCTCTCTCCCCGTGTCTCTGTGCCCGTGTCTATCTGCCCACCTTCTTTTTCTTCTTGTCCTTCTTGCGTCTGCGTCTCTCCCCATGTCTCTGTGTCTCTGTCTCCCCGTGTCTCTCTCCCCGTGTCTCTCTCTCCCCGTGTCTCTCTCTCCCCGTGTCTCTCTCTCCCCGTGTCTCTCTCTCCCCGTGTCTCCGTGTCTCTCTCTCCCCGTGTCCCCGTGTCTCTCCCCGTGTCTCTGTCTCCCCGTGTCTCTCTCCCCGTGTCTCTCTCTCCCCGTGTCTCTCTCTCCCCGTGTCTCTCTCTCCCCGTGTCTCCGTGTCTCTCTCTCCCCGTGTCTCTCCCCGTGTCTCTCTCTCCCCGTGTCTCTCTCTCCCCGTGTCTCTCTCTCCCCATGTCTCTCTCCCCGTGTCTCTCTCCCCGTGTCTCTGTGTCTCTCTCTCCCCGTGTCCCCGTGTCTCTGTATCTCTGTCCCCGTGTCCCTGTCCCCGTGTCTATCTGCCCACCTTCTTTTTCTTCTTGTCCTTCTTGCGTCTGCGTCTCTCCGGGTCGTCTTCTCTCTTCTTCTTTTTCTTCTTGGGGTCCGAGTCGGACGCCAGCTCTGAGACACACACAGACAGACAGACACAGACACACAGTCACACACACAGACACACACACACAGTGTACACACACACACAGAGACAGACACACACACACAGTCACACAGTGTACACACACAGTCACACAGACACACACACAGAGACACACACAGAGAGAGACACACACACACAGACACACACACACAGTGTACACACACACAGAGAGACACAAACACACACACACAGACACACAGACACACACACAGTGTACACACACAGACACACAGACACAGTCACACACACAGAGAGACACACACACAGTGTACACACAGTGTACACAGTCACAGACACACACAGTCACAGTGTACACAGTCACAGACACACACAGTCACAGTGTACACAGTCACACACAGAGACAGACACACACAGAGACACAGTCACACAGGCAGACACACACAGAGACACACATAGACACAGTCACACAGACACAGTCACACACACAGAGACACACATAGACACAGTCACACAGACACAGTCACACACACAGAGACACACATAGACACAGTCACACATAGACACACACAGAGACACACACAGAGACACACATAGACACAGTCACACAGAGACACACACAGAGACACACACAGAGACACACACAGAGACAGACACACACAGACACACACAGAGACACAGTCACACAGAGAAACACACAGACACACAGTCAGTCACACACACAGACACAATCACACACTCACAGTCACACACAGTGTACACACACACAGTCACAGTCACACACACAGAGACACACACAGACACACACAGTGTACACAGTCACACACAGACACACACAGAGAAACACAGTGTTCACACACACAGACACAGTCACACACACAGTCACACACACAGAGACACACACAGAGACACACACACAGAGACACACACACAGAGACACACACACACAGATACACAGACACACACAGACACACACACAGACACACACAGATACACACACACAAATACACACACACAAATACACACACACAGACACACGCAGGCACACACAGACACACAAACACAGATACATACACACACACAGATACACACAGATACACACACAGAGACACACACAGAGACACACAGAGAGACACACCCAGACACACAGAGACACACGCACAGACACATGCAGAGACACACGCGCAGACACACAGAGATACACACACACACACACACAGACACACACACACAGACACACACATACACAGACACACACCCAGACCCACACAGAGAGACACACCCAGACACACACACACAAAGACACACACACAGTCACACACACAGAGACACACAGAGACACACACACAGTCACACAGACACACAGCCACAGTCACAGAGTGTACACACACAAACACACACAGAGACACACACAGACACACACAGACACACATAGACACACAGACACAGTCACACAGACACAGTCACACAGACACAGTCACACACAGTCACACACAGTGTACACACACACACAGTGTACACACACACAGTACACACACACAGACACGGTGTACACACAGACACAGTGTACACAGTCACACAGTGTACACACACAAACACACACAGAGACACACACAGACACACACAGACACACACGTACACACACAGAGACACACACAGAGACACACACAGAGACACACACAGTCACAGTCACACAGTCAGTCACACACAGTCACACACAGACACACACAGACACAGTCACACACACAGAGACACACACAGACACAGTGTACACACACACAGTACACACACACAGACACGGTGTACACACACACAGACACAGACACACACAGTCACACACAGACACACGGATAGTGTATATAGTGTAGTGTATAGTGTAGTGTATAGTAGTGTATAGTGTAGTGTATAGTAGTGTAGTGTACAGTAGTGTATAGTATAGTGTATAGTAGTGTAGTGTATAGTAGTGTAGTGTATAGTGTAGTGTATAGTGTAGTGTATAGTAGTGTAGAGGGTAGTGTAGTGTATAGTGTAGTGTGTAGTGTATAGTGTATAGTAGTGTAGTGTATAGTGTAGTGTAGTGTACAGTAGTGTAGTGTACAGTAGTGTAGTGTATAGTGTAGTGTGTATAGTAGTGTATAGTGTAGTGTATAGTGGTGTATAGTAGTGTAATGTATAGTAGTGTAGTGTATAGTGGTGTAGTGTATAGTATAGTAGTGTATAGTGTAGTGTATAGTAGTGTAGTGTATAGTAGTGTAGTGTATAGTGTAGTGTATAGTAGTGTAGTGTGTAGTAGTGTAGTGTATAGTGGTGTAGTGTATAGTAGTGTAGTGTATAGTGGTGTAGTATATAGTGTAGTGTATAGTAGTGTATAGTGTAGTGTATAGTAGTGTAGTGTATAGTGGTGTAGTGTATAGTGTATAGTACTGTATAGTAGTGTAGTGTATAGTACTGTATAGTAGTGTAGTGTATAGTAGTGTATAATAGTGTATAGTGTAGTGTAAAGTAGTGCATACTAGTGTATAGTGTAGTGTATAGTAGTGTATAGTAGTGCAGTGTATAGTGTAGTGTATAGTGTAGTGTATAGTAGTGTAGTGTATAGTGTATATTCGTGTAGTGTAGAGTGTATAGTAGTGTATAGTGTATAGTAGTGTAGTGTATAGTGTAGTGAATAGTGTATAGTGTAAATTTCGATTTAAAGCTTTCGTGACTGCAATGATTCATCTTCTTTGGTTCTTTCGGTAAAGTCACGTAGAATGAGAATAAAATAATAAATTGATAAAATAAAATAACACAATAATATTCTCACGACGTTTCGGCCACAACACAAGCGGCCTTCATCAGGTGAAGGGGGCGAGACTGTCAGGTAGGACAGCGCTGTCCTACCTGACAGTCTCTCTCATTCTACGTGACTTTACCGAAAGAACCAAAGAAGAGTGTATAGTGTAGTGTATAGTAGTGCAGTGTATAGTGTAGTGTATAGTGTAGTGTATAGTAGTGTAGTGTAAAGTATAGTAGTGTACAGTGTAGTGTATAGTGTAGTGTATAGTAGTGTAGTGTATAGTGTATAATATTGTATAGTGTAGTGTATAGTAGTGTATAGTAGTGCAAGGTTATGTTTTTGTGTTGTAGGTGTTGTTGTGGTTGTTGTGGTTGTTGTTAGTGTTGTTGGTGTTGTTGTGGTTGTTGTTGTTGTGGTTGTTGTGGTTGTTAGTGTTGTTAGTGTTGTTGTGGTTGTTGTGGCTGTTGTTGTTAGTGTTGTTGGTGTTGTTGTGGTTGTTAGTGTTGTTGGTGTTGTTGTGGTTGTTGTGGTTGTTGTTGTGGTTGTTGTGGTTGTTGTTAGTGTTGTTGTGGTTGTTGTGGCTGTTGATAGTGTTGTCGGTGTTGTTGTGGTTGTTGTGGTTGTTGTGTTGTTGTGGTTGTTGTGGTTGTTGTTGTGGTTGTTAGTGTTGTTGTGGTTGTTGTTAGTGTTGTTGTGGTTGTTGTTAGTGTTGTTGGTGTTGTTGTGGTGGTGGTTGTTGTGAGTGTTGTTAGTGTTGTTGTGGTTGTTGTTAGTGTTGTTGTGAGTGTTGTTGTGGTTGTTGTTGGTGTTGTTGTGGTTGTTGTTGTGGTTGTTGTGAGTGTTGTTGTGGTTGTTGTGGTTGTTGTGTTGTTGTGGTTGTTGTGGTTGTTGTTGGTGTTGTGGTTGTTGTGGTTGTTGTTAGTGTTGTTGGTGTTGGTGTGGTTGTTGTTGGTGTTGTTGTGGTGGTGGTTGTTGTTGTGGTTGTTGTGAGTGTTGTTGTGGTTGTTGTGGTTGTTGTGGTTGTTGTTAGTGTTGTTGTTGTGGTTGTTGTGGTTGTTGTTAGTGTTGTTGGTGTTGTTGTGGTGGTTGTTGTGGTGATTGTGGTTGTTGTTGTGTCTCACCCTTGCCGTCGTGACTCATGGTGTCCGGCCTGCGGTGTTTCTGCTTCTGTTTGTGCTTCTTGCGAAGAGGCATCTGGTGCAGCAGCCGGTACTGATCCGGTAGCTACACAACAACAACAACCACGTCAACAACAACCACGTCAACAACAACCACGTCAACAACAACCACGTCAACAACAACCACGTCAACAACAACCACGTCAACAACAACCACGTCAACAACAACCACGTCAACAACAACCACGTCAACAACAACCACGTCAACAACAACCACGTCAACAACAACCACGTCAACAACAACCACGTCAACAACAACCACGTCAACAACAACCACGTCAACAACAACCACGTCAACAACAACCACGTCAACAACAACCACGTCAACAACAACCACGTCAACAACAACCACGTCAACAACAACCACGTCAACAACAACAACAACAGCTGCTGCACCACCACAAGCACGTCAACAGCTACACCACCACCACCACTACAACAACAAAGCCATCACCCCCGTGTCTCCCCGTGTCTCTCCCCCCGTGTCTCTCCCCCCGTGTCTCTCTCCCCGTGTCTCTCTCCCCGTGTCTCTCTCCCCGTGTCTCTCTCTCTCCGTGTCTCTCCCCCCGTGTCTCTCCCCCCGTGTCCCTCTCCCCGTGTCCCTCCCCCCGTGTCCCTCTCCCCGTGTCCCTCTCCCCGTGTCTCTCTCCCCGTGTCTCTCTCCCCGTGTCTCTCTCCCCGTGTCTCTCTCCCCGTGTCTCTCCCCGTGTCTCTCCATGTGTCTCTCCCTATGTGTCTCTCCCTATGTGTCTCTCCCTGTGTCTCCCCGTGTCTCTCCCCGTGTGTCTCCCCGTGTCTCTCCGTGTCTCCCCGTGTCTCTCCCCGTGTCTCCCCCCGTGTCTCCCCGTGTCTCTCCCCGTGTCTCCCCCCGTGTGTCTCCCCGTGTTTTCTCCCCGTGTGTCTCCCCGTGTCTCTCCCCGTGTCTCTCCCCGTGTCTCTCTGCGTCTCCCCGTGTGTCTCCCCGTGTCTCTCCCCGTGTCTCTCCCCGTGTCTCCCCGTGTGTCTCCCCGTGTCTCCCCGTGTGTCTCCTCGTGTCTCTTTCCCCGTGTCTCTCTCCCCGTGTCTCTCTCCCCGTGTCTCCCCGTGTGTCTCCCCGTGTCTCTCCCCGTGTGTCTCCCCGTGTCTCTCCCTGTGTGTCTCCCCGTGTCTCCCTGTCTCTCTCCCCGTGTGTCTCCCCGTGTCTCTCTCCCCGTGTGTCTCCCCGTGTGTCTCCCCGTGTCTCTCTCCCCGTGTCTACCCGTGTCTACCCGTGTCTCCCCGTGTCTCCCCGTGTCTCTCCCCGTGTCTCTCTCCCCGTGTGTCTCCCCGTGTCTCCCCGTGTGTCTCCCTGTCTCTCTCCCCGTGTGTCTCTCCCCGTGTCTCCCCGTGTCTCCCCGTGTCTCCCTGTCTCTCCCCGTGTCTCCCTGTCTCTCTCCCCGTACCGGCCCAGCATGGAGCCTGAATCCCGTCATGAGGGCACTGGGAAGACAGTGCAGCTCCTTCCTGTCTCTCTCCCCGTGTGTCTCACCGTGTGTCTCTCCCCGTGTCTCTCCGTGTCTCTCTCCCCGTGTCTCCCCGTGTCTCCCCGTGTGTCTCTCCGTGTCTCTCCCCGTTGTGTCTCCCCGTACCGGCCCAGCATGGAGCCTGAATCCCGTCATCAGGGCACTGGGGAGACAGTGCAGCTCCTTGCCGTGTCTCTCCCCGTGTGTCTCCCCGTGTCTCCCCGTGTCTCCCTGTGTGTCTCCCCGTGTGTCTCCCCGTGTCTCTCTCCCCGTGTCTCTCTCCCCGTGTCTCTCTCCCCGTGTCTCCCCGTGTCTCCCCGTGTCTCTCCCCGTGTGTCTCCCCGTGTCTCCCCGTGTCTCCCTGTGTGTCTCCCCGTGTGTCTCCCCGTGTCTCTCTCCCCGTGTCTCTCTCCCCGTGTCTCTCTCCCCGTGTCTCCCCGTGTCTCCCCGTGTCTCTCTCCCCGTGTCTCTCTCCGTACCGGCCCAGCGTGGAGCCTGAATCCCGTCATGAGGGCACTGGGGAGACAGTGCAGCTCCTTCCTGTGTGTCTCTCCGTGTCTCCCCGTGTCTCCCTGTCTCTCCCCGTGTCTCCCTGTCTCTCTCCCCGTACCGGCCCAGCGTGGAGCCTGAATCCCGTCATGAGGGCACTGGGGAGACAGTGCAGCTCCTTCCTGTGTGTCTCCCCGTGTCTCTCTCCCCGTGTCTCCCTGTGTGTCTCCCCGTGTCTCTCTCCCCGTGTCTCCCCGTGTCTCTCTCCGTACCGGCCCAGCGTGGAGCCTGAATCCCGTCATGAGGGCACTGGGGAGACAGTGCAGCTCCTTGCCGTGTGTCTCCCCGTGTCTCTCTCCCCGTGTCTCCCTGTGTGTCTCCCCGTGTCTCTCTCCCCGTGTCTCCCCGTGTCTCTCTCCGTACCGGCCCAGCGTGGAGCCTGAATCCCGTCATGAGGGCACTGGGGAGACAGTGCAGCTCCTTGCCGTGTGTCTCCCCGTGTCTCTCTCCCCGTGTCTCCCTGTGTGTCTCCCCGTGTCTCTCTCCCCGTGTCTCCCCGTGTCTCTCTCCGTACCGGCCCAGCGTGGAGCCTGAATCCCGTCATGAGGGCACTGGGGAGACAGTGCAGCTCCTTGCCGTGTGTCTCCCCGTGTCTCTCTCCCCGTGTCTCCCTGTGTGTCTCCCCGTGTCTCTCTCCCCGTGTCTCCCTGTGTGTCTCCCCGTGTCTCTCTCCCCGTGTCTCCCCGTGTCTCTCTCCGTACCGGCCCAGCGTGGAGCCTGAATCCCGTCATGAGGGCACTGGGGAGACAGTGCAGCTCCTTCCTGAGTGTCTCTCCGTGTCTCTCTCCCTGTGTGTCTCCCCGTGTCTCCCTGTCTCTCGCCATGTCTCCCTGTCTCTCTCCCCGTGTGTCTCCCTGTCTCTCTCTCCCCGTGTGTCTCCCCGTGTCTCCCCGTGTCTCCCTGTCTCTCCCCGTGTCTCCCTGTCTCTCTCCCCGTACCGGCCCAGCGTGGAGCCTGAATCCCGTCATGAGGGCACTGGGGAGACAGTGCAGCTCCTTGCCGTGTGTCTCCCCGTGTCTCTCTCCCCGTGTCTCCCTGTGTGTCTCCCCGTGTCTCTCTCCCCGTGTCTCCCCGTGTCTCTCTCCGTACCGGCCCAGCGTGGAGCCTGAATCCCGTCATGAGGGCACTGGGGAGACAGTGCAGCTCCTTGCCGTGTGTCTCCCCGTGTCTCTCTCCCCGTGTCTCCCTGTGTGTCTCCCCGTGTCTCTCTCCCCGTGTCTCCCTGTGTGTCTCCCCGTGTCTCTCTCCCCGTGTCTCCCCGTGTCTCTCTCCGTACCGGCCCAGCGTGGAGCCTGAATCCCGTCATGAGGGCACTGGGGAGACAGTGCAGCTCCTTCCTGTGTGTCTCCCCGTGTCTCCCCGTGTCTCCCTGTCTCTCCCCGTGTGTCTCCCTGTCTCTCTCTCCCCGTGTGTCTCCCCGTGTCTCCCCGTGTCTCCCTGTCTCTCCCCGTGTCTCCCTGTCTCTCTCCCCGTACCGGCCCAGCGTGGAGCCTGAATCCCGTCATGAGGGCACTGGGGAGACAGTGCAGCTCCTTGCCGTGTGTCTCCCCGTGTCTCTCTCCCCGTGTCTCTCTCCCCGTGTCTCCCCGTGTCTCCCCGTGTCTCCCCGTGTCTCTCTCCCTGTCTCTCTCCCCGTACCGGCCCAGCGTGGAGCCTGAATCCCGTCATGAGGGCACTGGGGAGACAGTGCAGCTCCTTGCCGTGTGTCTCCCCGTGTCTCTCTCCCCGTGTCTCTCTCCCCGTGTCTCCCCGTGTCTCCCCGTGTCTCCCCGTGTCTCTCTCCCTGTCTCTCTCCCCGTACCGGCCCAGCGTGGAGCCTGAATCCCGTCATGAGGGCACTGGGGAGACAGTGCAGCTCCTTCCTGTCTCTCTCCCCTTGTGTCTCTCCCCGTGTCTCTCCGTGTCTCTCTCCCCGTGTGTCTCCCCGTGTCTCTCTCCCCGTGTCTCTCTCCCCGTGTCTCTCTCCCCGTGTCTCTCTCCCCGTGTCTCTCCCCGTGTGTCTCTCCCCGTACCGGCCCAGCGTGGAGCCTGAATCCCGTCATGAGGGCACTGGGGAGACAGTGCAGCTCCTTCCTGAGTGTCTCTCCGTGTCTCTCTCCCTGTGTGTCTCCCCGTGTCTCCCTGTCTCTCCCCATGTCTCCCTGTCTCTCTCCCCGTGTGTCTCCCTGTCTCTCTCTCCCCGTGTGTCTCCCCGTGTCTCTCCCCGTACCGGCCCAGCGTGGAGCCTGAATCCCGTCATGAGGGCACTGGGGAGACAGTGCAGCTCCTTGCCGTGTGTCTCCCCGTGTCTCTCTCCCCGTGTCTCCCCGTGTCTCTCTCCGTACCGGCCCAGCGTGGAGCCTGAATCCCGTCATGAGGGCACTGGGGAGACAGTGCAGCTCCTTGCCGTGTGTCTCCCCGTGTCTCTCTCCCCGTGTCTCCCTGTGTGTCTCCCCGTGTCTCTCTCCCCGTGTCTCCCTGTGTGTCTCCCCGTGTGTCTCCCCGTGTCTCTCCCCGTGTGTCTCCCCATACCGGCCCAGCGTGGAGCCTGAATCCCGTCATGAGGGCACTGGGGAGACAGTGCAGCTCCTTCCTGAGTGTCTCCCCGTGTGTCTCACCGTGTGTCTCTCCCCGTGTCTCTCCGTGTCTCTCTCCCCGTGTCTCCCCGTGTCTCCCCGTGTGTCTCCCCGTGTCTCTCCCCGTGTCTCTCTCCCCGTGTCTCTCCCCGTACCGGCCCAGCGTGGAGCCTGAATCCCGTCATGAGGGCACTGGGGAGACAGTGCAGCTCCTTCCTGTGTGTCTCCCCGTGTCTCTCCCCGTGTCTCTCTCCCCGTGTCTCTCCCCGTACCGGCCCAGCGTGGAGCCTGAATCCCGTCATGAGGGCACTGGGGAGACAGTGCAGCTCCTTCCTGTGTGTCTCCCCGTGTCTCCCCATGTCTCCCTGTCTCTCCCCGTGTGTCTCCCTGTCTCTCTCCCCGTGTCTCTCTCCCCGTGTCTCCCCATGTCTCCCTGTCTCTCCCCGTGTGTCTCCCTGTCTCTCTCCCCGTACCGGCCCAGCGTGGAGCCTGAATCCCGTCATGAGGGCACTGGGGAGACAGTGCAGCTCCTTCCTGTCTCTCTCCCCGTGTGTCTCACCGTGTGTCTCTCCCCGTGTCTCTCCGTGTCTCTCTCCCCGTGTCTCCCCGTGTCTCCCCGTGTCTCTCCCCGTGTGTCTCCCCGTGTCTCTCCCCGTGTCTCTCCCCGTGTGTCTCTCCCCGTACCGGCCCAGCGTGGAGCCTGAATCCCGTCATGAGGGCACTGGGGAGACAGTGCAGCTCCTTGCCGTGTGTCTCCCCGTGTCTCTCCCCGTGTCTCCCTGTCTCTCCCCGTGTCTCTCCCCGTGTGTCTCTCCCCGTACCGGCCCAGCGTGGAGCCTGAATCCCGTCATGAGGGCACTGGGGAGACAGTGCAGCTCCTTCCTGTGTGTCTCCCCGTGTCTCCCCGTGTGTCTCCCCGTGTCTCTCCCCGTGTCTCTCTCCCCGTGTCTCTCCCCGTACCGGCCCAGCGTGGAGCCTGAATCCCGTCATGAGGGCACTGGGGAGACAGTGCAGCTCCTTCCTGTGTGTCTCCCCGTGTCTCCCCATGTCTCCCTGTCTCTCCCCGTGTGTCTCCCTGTCTCTCTCCCCGTGTCTCTCTCCCCGTGTCTCCCCATGTCTCCCTGTCTCTCCCCGTGTGTCTCCCTGTCTCTCTCCCCGTACCGGCCCAGCGTGGAGCCTGAATCCCGTCATGAGGGCACTGGGGAGACAGTGCAGCTCCTTCCTGTCTCTCTCCCCGTGTGTCTCACCGTGTGTCTCTCCCCGTGTCTCTCCGTGTCTCTCTCCCCGTGTCTCCCCGTGTCTCCCCGTGTCTCTCCCCGTGTGTCTCCCCGTGTCTCTCCCCGTGTCTCTCCCCGTGTGTCTCTCCCCGTACCGGCCCAGCGTGGAGCCTGAATCCCGTCATGAGGGCACTGGGGAGACAGTGCAGCTCCTTCCTGTGTGTCTCTCCGTGTCTCCCCGTGTCTCCCTGTCTCTCCCCGTGTCTCTCCCCGTGTGTCTCTCCCCGTACCGGCCCAGCGTGGAGCCTGAATCCCGTCATGAGGGCACTGGGGAGACAGTGCAGCTCCTTCCTGTGTGTCTCTCCGTGTCTCCCCGTGTCTCCCTGTCTCTCCCCGTGTCTCCCTGTCTCTCTCCCCGTACCGGCCCAGCGTGGAGCCTGAATCCCGTCATGAGGGCACTGGGGAGACAGTGCAGCTCCTTCCTGAGTGTCTCTCCGTGTCTCCCCGTGTCTCCCCGTGTCTCTCTCCCCGTGTGTCTCCCTGTCTCTCTCTCCCCGTGTGTCTCCCCGTGTCTCCCCGTGTCTCCCTGTCTCTCCCCGTGTCTCCCTGTCTCTCTCCCCGTGTCTCTCTCCCCGTACCGGCCCAGCGTGGAGCCTGAATCCCGTCATGAGGGCACTGGGGAGACAGTGCAGCTCCTTCCTGTCTCTCTCCCCGTGTCTCCCCGTTGTGTCTCCCCGTACCGGCCCAGCGTGGAGCCTGAATCCCGTCATGAGGGCACTGGGGAGACAGTGCAGCTCCTTGCCGTGTGTCTCCCCGTGTCTCTCTCCCCGTGTCTCCCCGTGTCTCTCCCCGTGTGTCTCCCCGTGTGTCTCTCCCCGTGTCTCCCTGTCTCTCTCCCCGTACCGGCCCAGCGTGGAGCCTGAATCCCGTCATGAGGGCACTGGGGAGACAGTGCAGCTCCTTGCCGTGTGTCTCCCCGTGTCTCCCCGTGTCTCCCTGTCTCTCCCCGTGTCTCCCTGTCTCTCTCCCCGTACCGGCCCAGCGTGGAGCCTGAATCCCGTCATGAGGGCACTGGGGAGACAGTGCAGCTCCTTCCTGTGTGTCTCTCCGTGTCTCCCCGTGTCTCCCTGTCTCTCCCCGTGTGTCTCCCTGTCTCTCTCTCCCCGTGTGTCTCCCCGTGTCTCCCCGTGTCTCCCTGTCTCTCTCCCCGTACCGGCCCAGCGTGGAGCCTGAATCCCGTCATGAGGGCACTGGGGAGACAGTGCAGCTCCTTCCTGTGTGTCTCTCCGTGTCTCCCCGTGTCTCCCTGTCTCTCCCCGTGTCTCCCTGTCTCTCTCCCCGTACCGGCCCAGCGTGGAGCCTGAATCCCGTCATGAGGGCACTGGGGAGACAGTGCAGCTCCTTCCTGTCTCTCTCCCCGTGTCTCTCCCCGTGTGTCTCCCCGTGTCTCCCCGTTGTGTCTCCCCGTACCGGCCCAGCGTGGAGCCTGAATCCCGTCATGAGGGCACTGGGGAGACAGTGCAGCTCCTTGCCGTGTGTCTCCCCGTGTCTCTCTCCCCGTGTCTCCCCGTGTCTCTCCCCGTGTGTCTCCCCGTGTGTCTCTCCCCGTGTCTCCCTGTCTCTCTCCCCGTACCGGCCCAGCGTGGAGCCTGAATCCCGTCATGAGGGCACTGGGGAGACAGTGCAGCTCCTTGCCGTGTGTCTCCCCGTGTCTCCCCGTGTCTCCCTGTCTCTCCCCGTGTCTCCCTGTCTCTCTCCCCGTACCGGCCCAGCGTGGAGCCTGAATCCCGTCATGAGGGCACTGGGGAGACAGTGCAGCTCCTTCCTGTGTGTCTCTCCGTGTCTCCCCGTGTCTCCCTGTCTCTCCCCGTGTGTCTCCCTGTCTCTCTCTCCCCGTGTGTCTCCCCGTGTCTCCCCGTGTCTCCCTGTCTCTCTCCCCGTACCGGCCCAGCGTGGAGCCTGAATCCCGTCATGAGGGCACTGGGGAGACAGTGCAGCTCCTTCCTGTGTGTCTCTCCGTGTCTCCCCGTGTCTCCCTGTCTCTCCCCGTGTCTCCCTGTCTCTCTCTCCCCGTGTGTCTCTCCGTGTCTCCCCGTGTCTCCCTGTCTCTCCCCGTGTGTCTCTCCCCGTACCGGCCCAGCGTGGAGCCTGAATCCCGTCATGAGGGCACTGGGGAGACAGTGCAGCTCCTTGCCGTGTGTCTCCCCGTGTCTCTCTCCCCGTGTGTCTCCCCGTGTCTCCCCGTGTCTCTCTCCCCGTGTCTCTCCCCGTGTGTCTCTCCCCGTACCGGCCCAGCGTGGAGCCTGAATCCCGTCATGAGGGCACTGGGGAGACAGTGCAGCTCCTTCCTGTGTGTCTCTCCGTGTCTCTCCATGTCTCCCTGTCTCTCTCCCCGTGTGTCTCCCTGTCTCTCTCTCCCCGTGTGTCTCCCCGTGTCTCCCCGTGTCTCTCTCCCCGTGTGTCTCTCCCCGTACCGGCCCAGCGTGGAGCCTGAATCCCGTCATGAGGGCACTGGGGAGACAGTGCAGCTCCTTCCTGTGTGTCTCTCCGTGTCTCTCCATGTCTCCCTGTCTCTCTCCCCGTGTGTCTCCCTGTCTCTCTCTCCCCGTGTGTCTCCCCGTGTCTCCCCGTGTCTCTCTCCCCGTGTGTCTCTCCCCGTACCGGCCCAGCGTGGAGCCTGAATCCCGTCATGAGGGCACTGGGGAGACAGTGCAGCTCCTTGCCACACAGCGGAGGCTTCTCCATCACCGCTCGTAGACTCGAGCCGTCTTGCAGCGCTGGAGTGTCAATCATTCCTGGGGTGGGGCGACAGGAGACACGGGGAGAGACACGGGGAGACACGGGGAGAGAGACGCGGGGAGAGAGACACGGGAAGAGAGAGACGGGGAGAGAGATACACGGGGAGAGAGACACGGGGAGAGAGATACACGGGGGGAGAGAGACAGGGAGAGAGATACACAGAGAGAGAGAGACACAGAGAGAGAGACACAGAGAGAGAGAGACACAGAGAGAGAGAGACACGGGGAGAGACGCAGGGAGAGAGACGCAGGGAGAGACACGGGGAGAGAGAGACACGGGGAGAGACGGAGAGAGAGACACGGGGAGAGAGAGACACGGGGAGAGAGAGACGGGGAGAGAGATACACGGGGAGAGAGACACGGGGAGAGAGATACACGGGGGGAGAGAGACAGGGAGAGAGATACACAGAGAGAGAGAGACACAGAGAGAGAGACACAGAGAGAGAGAGACACAGAGAGAGAGAGACACGGGGAGAGACGCAGGGAGAGAGACGCAGGGAGAGACACGGGGAGAGAGAGACACGGGGAGAGACGGAGAGAGAGACACGGGGAGAGAGAGACACGGGGAGAGAGAGACACGGGGAGAGAGAGACACGGGGAGAGACACGGGGAGAGACACGGGGAGAGAGACACGGGGAGAGAGACACGGGGAGAGAGACGCGGGGAGAGAGACGCGGGGAGAGAGACGCGGGGAGAGAGACGCGGGGAGAGAGACGCAGGGAGAGAGACGCGGGGAGAGAGACACGAGGAGAGACACGGGGAGAGAGACACGGGGAGTGACACGGGAAGAGAGACACGGGGAGAGACACGGGGAGAGAGACGCGGGGAGAGAGACACGGGGAGAGAGACAGGGGGAGAAAGACACGGGGAGAAAGACACGGGGAGAGAGACACGGGGAGAGACACATGGAGAGAGAGACACGGGGAGAGAGAGACACGGGGAGAGAGAGACACGGGGAGAAAGACACGGGGAGAGAGACACGGGGAGAGAGACACGGGGAGAGAGACACGGGGAGAGAGACACGGGGAGAGAGACACGGGGAGAGAGACACGGGGAGAGAGACACGGGGAGACACGTGGGGGACAGGGGAAGGCATAGAGACAGGACACACACACACGGACAATGCAACACCGAGACAAACAGAGACACAGAGGCAGACGCAGACACAAGGGGACATCACGGCAATGCAGACAAACTAGCACCGTCACCTCTCCCTCGTGTCTCCCTCTCTCTGTGTGTCCCCGTGTCTCTATCTGTGTCTCTCCCCGTGTCTGTATGTGTGTCTGTATGTGTGTCTGTATGTTGGTCGACTCAGCCTCAAATGAGTACCTGGTGCGGTGTGCAAACATCGCCACTGGGGAGACAAAGGCGGTCGGGCGTGGTGCTGGCCACCCACCCCCTCGTGTACCGTTCCGGCCTTCATAGGTGCTCGCTAACAGCACTTGCCCCTACAGTCTGTTAAGGCTATACGGGGGATCTTTGTCTGTATGTGTGTGTTTGTGTGTATGTGTGTGTGCCTGCGTCTGTGTCTGTATGTGTGTCTGTATGTGTGTCTGTATGTGTATCTGTGTATGTGTGTCTGTGTATGTGTGTCTGTGTCTGTGTGTGTGTCTGTCTGTGTCTCTCCCCGTATCTGTGTCTCTCCCCGTGTCTGTGTCTCTCCCCGTGTCTCTATCTGTGTCTCTGTCTCCCAGTGTCTCTATCTGTGTCTCTGTCTCCCAGTGTCTCTATCTGTGTCTCTGTCTCCCAGTGTCTCTATCTGTGTCTCTGTCTCCCCGTGTCTCTATCTGTGTCTCTGTCTCCCAGTGTCTCTATCTGTGTCTCTGTCTCCCCGTGTCTCTATCTGTGTCTCTGTCTCCCAGTGTCTCTATCTGTGTCTCTGTCTCCCCGTGTCTCTATCTGTGTCTCTGTCTCCCAGTGTCTCTATCTGTGTCTCTGTCTCCCCGTGTCTCTATCTGTGTCTCTGTCTCCCAGTGTCTCTATCTGTGTCTCTGTCTCCCCGTGTCTCTATCTGTGTCTCTGTCTCCCCGTGTCTCTATCTGTGTCTCTGTCTCCCAGTGTCTCTATCTGTGTCTCTGTCTCCCAGTGTCTCTATCTGTGTCTCTGTCTCCCCGTGTCTCTATCTGTGTCTCTGTCTCCCAGTGTCTCTATCTGTGTCTCTGTCTCCCCGTGTCTCTATCTGTGTCTCTGTCTCCCCGTGTCTCTATCTGTGTCTCTGTCTCCCCGTGTCTCTATCTGTGTCTCTGTCTCCCAGTGTCTCTATCTGTGTCTCTGTCTCCCCGTGTCTCTATCTGTGTCTCTGTCTCCCCGTGTCTCTATCTGTGTCTCTGTCTCCCAGTGTCTCTATCTGTGTCTCTGTCTCCCAGTGTCTCTATCTGTGTCTCTGTCTCCCCGTGTCTCTATCTGTGTCTCTGTCTCCCAGTGTCTCTATCTGTGTCTCTGTCTCCCCGTGTCTCTATCTGTGTCTCTGTCTCCCCGTGTCTCTATCTGTGTCTCTGTCTCCCCGTGTCTCTATCTGTGTCTCTGTCTCCCCGTGTCTCTATCTGTGTCTCTGTCTCCCCGTGTCTCTATCTGTGTCTCTGTCTCCCAGTGTCTCTATCTGTGTCTCTGTCTCCCAGTGTCTCTATCTGTGTCTCTGTCTCCCCGTGTCTCTATCTGTGTCTCTGTCTCCCCGTGTCTCTATCTGTGTCTCTGTCTCCCCGTGTCTCTATCTGTGTCTCTGTCTCCCAGTGTCTCTATCTGTGTCTCTGTCTCCCCGTGTCTCTATCTGTGTCTCTGTCTCCCAGTGTCTCTATCTGTGTCTCTCCCCGTGTCTCTATCTGTGTCTCTGTCTCCCAGTGTCTCCATCTGTGTCTCTGTCTCCCAGTGTCTCTATCTGTGTCTCTGTCTCCCCGTGTCTCTATCTGTGTCTCTGTCTCCCAGTGTCTCTATCTGTGTCTCTGTCTCCCAGTGTCTCTATCTGTGTCTGTGTCTCTCCCCGTGTCTCTATCTGTGTCTCTGTCTCCCAGTGTCTCCATCTGTGTCTCTGTCTCCCAGTGTCTCTATCTGTGTCTCTGTCTCCCCGTGTCTCTATCTGTGTCTCTGTCTCCCCGTGTCTCTATCTGTGTCTCTGTCTCCCCGTGTCTCTATCTGTGTCTCTGTCTCCCAGTGTCTCTATCTGTGTCTCTGTCTCCCAGTGTCTCTATCTGTGTCTCTGTCTCCCCGTGTCTCTATCTGTGTCTCTGTCTCCCCGTGTCTCTATCTGTGTCTCTGTCTCCCCGTGTCTCTATCTGTGTCTCTGTCTCCCAGTGTCTCTATCTGTGTCTCTGTCTCCCCGTGTCTCTATCTGTGTCTCTGTCTCCCAGTGTCTCTATCTGTGTCTCTCCCCGTGTCTCTATCTGTGTCTCTGTCTCCCAGTGTCTCCATCTGTGTCTCTGTCTCCCAGTGTCTCTATCTGTGTCTCTGTCTCCCCGTGTCTCTATCTGTGTCTCTGTCTCCCAGTGTCTCTATCTGTGTCTCTGTCTCCCAGTGTCTCTATCTGTGTCTGTGTCTCTCCCCGTGTCTCTATCTGTGTCTCTGTCTCCCAGTGTCTCCATCTGTGTCTCTGTCTCCCAGTGTCTCTATCTGTGTCTCTGTCTCCCCGTGTCTCTATCTGTGTCTCTGTCTCCCAGTGTCTCTATCTGTTTCTCTGTCTCCCCGTGTCTCTATCTGTGTCTCTGTCTCCCCGTGTCTCTATCTGTGTCTCTGTCTCCCAGTGTCTCTATCTGTGTCTGTGTCTCTCCCCGTGTCTCTATCTGTGTCTCTGTCTCCCAGTGTCTCTGTCTCCCCGTGTCTCTATCTGTGTCTCTGTCTCCCCGTGTCTCTATCTGTGTCTGTGTCTCTCCCAGTGTCTCTATCTGTGTCTGTGTCTCCCCGTGTCTCTATCTGTGTCTGTGTCTCTCCCCGTGTCTCTATCTGTGTCTCTGTCTCCCCGTGTCTCTATCTGTGTCTCTGTCTCCCCGTGTCTCTATCTGTGTCTCTGTCTCCCCGTGTCTCTATCTGTGTCTCTGTCTCCCAGTGTCTCTATCTGTGTCTCTGTCTCCCCGTGTCTCTATCTGTGTCTCTGTCTCCCCGTGTCTCTATCTGTGTCTCTGTCTCCCAGTGTCTGCCCACCCCATGCCCCCCCCCTGCCCCCCCATGCCCCCCCCCGTGCCCCCCCCCCCTGCCCCCCCCCCGTGCCCCCACCAGGCAGGTCAGGCAGGAAGTTGCTCAACTTCTCCTTCACTTTCTTGCCACAGAACTTTGCGAAGGCGGCGTCGAGGTTGTAGTGGCAGAGCAAGTTGCTGCTGCCCGTCAGCTCACTCGCCACTGGGGGGCAGGGGGGGCAGGGGGGGGCACGGGGGGGGGGCACGGGGGCCAGCGGGGGCAGGGGGGGCACGGGGGAGTTACAGAGAGAAGTCGACTCACACAGAGACCCATAGACTCACTCACAGACCCATAGACTCACTCACACAGAGACCCATAGACTCACTCACACAGAGACCCATAGACTCACTCACACAGAGACCCATAGACTCACACGGAGACCCACAGACTCACTCACACAGAGACCCATAGACTCACTCACACAGACCCATAGACTCACTCACACAGAGACCCATAGACTCACACAGAGACCCATAGACTCACACAGAGACCCATAGACTCACTCACACGAGACCCATAGACTCACTCACACAGAGACCCATAGACTCACTCACACAGAGACCCACAGACTCACTCACACAGAGACCCACAGACTCACTCACACAGAGACCCATAGACTCACTCACACAGAGACCCACAGACTCACTCACACAGAGACCCACAGACTCACTCACACAGAGACCCACAGACTCACTCACACAGAGACCCATAGACTCACTCACACAGAGACCCATAGACTCATCACACACAGATACCCATAGACTCACTCACACAGAGACCCATAGACTCACTCACACAGAGACCCACAGACTCACTCACACAGAGACCCACAGACTCACTCACACAGAGACCCATAGACTCACTCACACAGAGACCCACAGACTCACTCACACAGAGACCCACAGACTCACTCACACAGAGACCCATAGACTCACTCACACAGAGACCCATAGACTCACCACACAGAGACCCATAGACTCACTCACACAGAGACCCATAGACTCACTCACACAGAGACACATAGACTCACTCACACAGAGACCCATAGACTCACTCACACAGAGACCCATAGACTCACTCACACAGAGAGCCATAGACTCACTCACACAGAGACACATAGACTCAGCACACACAGATACCCATAGACTCACCACACACAGAGACACATAGACTCACTCACACAGAGACCCATAGACTCACTCACACAGAGACCCATAGACTCACTCACACAGAGACCCATAGACTCACTCACACAGAGACACATAGACTCATCACACACAGATACCCATAGACTCACACAGAGACCCATAGACTCACCACACAGAGACCCATAGACTCACTCAGAGACCCATAGACTCACTCACACAGAGACCCATAGACTCACTCACACAGAGACCCATAGACTCACTCACACAGAGACACATAGACTCATCACACACAGATACCCATAGACCCACACAGAGACCCATAGACTCACCACACAGAGACCCATAAACTCACTCAGAGACCCATAGACTCACTCACACAGAGACCCATAGACTCACACAGAGACCCACAGACTCACTCACACAGAGACCCATAGACTCACCACACAGAGATCCATAGACTCACTCACACAGACAGAGACCCATAGACTCACACAGAGACCCATAGACTCACTCACACAGAGACCCATAGACTCACACAGAGACCCATAGACTCACCACACACAGAGACCCATAGACTCACCACACACAGAGACCCATAGACTCACTCACACAGAGACCCATAGACTCACTCACACAGAGACCCACAGACTCACTCACACAGAGACCCACAGACTCACTCACACAGAGACCCACAGACTCACTCACACAGAGACCCACAGACTCACTCACACAGAGATCCACAGACTCACTCACACAGAGACCCATAGACTCACTCACACAGAGACCCATAGACTCACACAGAGACCCATCGACTCACTCACACAGAGACACATAGACTCACTCACACAGAGACACATAGACTCACACAGAGACCCATAGACTCACTCACAGAGCCCCATAGACTCACTCACACAGAGACCCATAGACTCACTCACACAGAGACCCATAGACTCACACAGAGACCCACAGACTCACTCACACAGAGACCCATAGACTCACTCACACAGAGACCCATAGACTCACTCACAGAGAGATCCATAGACTCACACAGAGACCCATAGACTCACTCATACAGAGACCCATAGACTCACACAGAGACCCATAGACTCACCACACACAGAGACCCATAGACTCACTCACACAGAGACCCATAGACTCACCACACAGAGACCCATAGACTCACTCACACAGAGACCCACAGACTCACTCACACAGAGACCCACAGACTCACTCACACAGAGACCCACAGACTCACTCACACAGAGACCCACAGACTCACTCACACAGAGACCCACAGACTCACTCACACAGAGACCCATAGACTCACTCACACAGAGACCCATAGACTCACACAGACCCATAGACTCACTCACACAAAGACCCATAGACTCACACAGAGACCCATAGACTCACTAACACAGAGACCCATAGACTCACTCACACAGAGACCCATAGACTCACACAGAGACCCATAGACTCACTCACACAGAGACCCATAGACTCACCCACACAGAGACCCATAGACTCACTCACACAGAGACCCATAGACTCACTCACGCACACAGAAACCCATAGACTCACCACCACACTGAGACCTATAGATTCACTCACACAGAGACCCATAGACTCACTCACACAGAGACCCATAGACTCACTCACACAGAGACCCATAGACTCACTCACACAGAGACCCATAGACTCACTCACACAGAGACCCATAGACTCACTCACACAGAGACCCATAGACTCACTCACACAAAGACCCATTGACTCACTCACACAGAGACCCATAGACTCACTCACACAGAGACCCATAGACTCACTCACACAGAGACCCATAGACTCACTCACACAGAGACCCATAGACTCACACACACAGAGACCCATAGACTCACACACACAGAGACCCATAGACTCACACAGAGACCCATAGACTCTCACACACAGAGACCCATAGACTCACACACACAGAGACCCATAGACTCACTCACACAGAGACCCATAGACTCACTCACACAGAGACCCATAGACTCACTCACGCACACAGAAACCCATAGACTCACCACCACACTGAGACCTATAGATTCACTCACACAGAGACCCATAGACTCACTCACACAGAGACCCATAGACTCACTCACACAGAGACCCATAGACTCACTCACACAGAGACCCATAGACTCACTCACACAGAGACCCATAGACTCACTCACACAGAGACCCATAGACTCACTCACACAGAGACCCATAGACTCACTCACACAGAGACCCATAGACTCACTCACACAAAGACCCATTGACTCACTCACACAGAGACCCATAGACTCACTCACACAGAGACCCATAGACTCACTCACACAGAGACCCATAGACTCACTCACACAGAGACCCATAGACTCACACACACAGAGACCCATAGACTCACACACACAGAGACCCATAGACTCACACAGAGACCCATAGACTCACACACACAGAGACCCATAGACTCACACGCACAGAGACCCATAGACTCACTCACACAGAGACCCATAGACTCACTCACACAGAGACCCATAGACTCACACACACAAAGACCCATAGACACACTCACACAGAGACCCATAGACTCACCACACACAGAAACCCATAGACCGCGGGCTTCCCGCACTCCCGACCCACCTTGCCTAGCCGCCCCGCCGTCCTTCCCCTCACGCCCACCCCACGAGCCTAACTAGGCCGCAACCCACCTGGTTCGCGGAGCAGATAGAAGGGCTCGTTAGAGACGCCGCCACTGCCGCCGCCGCCGCCTCCTCCGGCGGCCCCCCCGCCGCAGTCGTCCAGCGCCTTCCCGTAGCCGCCGAGAGGCGCCGAGGAGCCGGGCCCAGGCAGGCCCGGATCGGCTCCAGAGAACGCGGCCATCAGCCGATCAGCCTCCATCATCACGGGGAGTGAGAGGAGGCGATAGATTCTCTACAGTCGGGCGCGTCGATTTGTGCGGCGTCGATTCCTATTGGGTGCGGGAGGTGATGCGTGGGTTTTAGATTCGATTTAATTATTTAAAGGGAGAAGTCGATTCACGCGGTGTCGAGTCTTGCAGTATCGATTCCTAATGGGTTGGTGAGATGCGTGGTGGGGTTTCGATTTATTTCTAGAGATTCGATTTCTGCCGTGTCGATACAGTTGTTAGCGGAACCGATTCCTGCTGTCGATTGTATTGACTTGGTCGAGATGCGTTGGGGGGGGGAGCTTAGCAGGTAAATCGATTCCGCGGTGTCGATTCAAAATAGGAGAATCGTGGAATGGGTCGGGTTGAGCCAAGGAATCGAAACCCGGCGATTGAGTGTCGATCCCTCAGGCGACCGTCACGGGCAAAGGAATCGATTTGCGCAACTAACGCCGGTATCGATTAACGCGGGTCGACTCCGTGGGCGATCCAGCGGTGTCGATTCCAGTTCGCTTGCATTGAGGCCAATGCTGGTGCTGAGACGAAGCTCTGACGCTGATTGGATGTCAAAAATATATAGACATGGTCTCTGTAGTGACTCAGTCACTCACAGTCACTCAGTCAGTCACACAGTCAGTCACACAGTCACTCACCCAGTCACTCACCCAGTCAGTCACACAGTCACTCACCCAGTCACTCACACAGTCACTCACCCAGTCACTCACACAGTCACTCACACAGTCAGTCACACAGTCACTCACACAGTCACCCAGTCACTCACCCAGTCAAAAATATATAGACATGGTCTCTGTAGTGACTCAGTCACTCACAGTCACTCAGTCAGTCACCCAGTCAGTCACACAGTCAGTCACTCATCCAGTCACTCACCCAGTCACTCACACAGTCACTCACCCAGTCATTCACACAGTCAGTCACACAGTCACTCACACAGTCACCCAGTCACTCACCCAGTCAAAAATATATAGACATGGTCTCTGTAGTGACTCAGTCACTCACACAGTCACTCACACAGTCACTCACACAGTCACTCAGTCACCCAGTCAGTCACTCACCCAGTCACTCACACAGTCACTCAGTCACTCACACAGTCACTCACACAGTCAGTCACTCACACAGTCACTCACCCACACAGTCAGTCACTCACACAGTCACTCACCCAGTCAGTCACCCAGTCACTCACACAGTCACTCAGTCAGTCACCCACACAGTCACTCAGTCAGTCACCCACACAGTCACTCACACAGTCAGTCAGTCACCCAGTCACTCACAGTCAGTCACTCACCCAGTCAGTCACAGTCACCCACACACTCACCTACCCAGTCACTCACACAGTCACTCACAGTCACCCAGTCACTCACTCACACAGTCAGTCACACAGTCACTCACACTCACCCAGTCAGTCACACAGTCACTCACACAGGCACTCACCCAGTCACTCACCCAGTCACTCACACAGGCACTCACCCAGTCACTCAGTCTGTCACCCAGTCACTCACCCAAACAGTCACTCACACAGGCACTCACCCAGTCACTCACCCAGTCAGTCAGTCACCCAGTCACTCACACGGTCACTCACCCAGTCACTCACAGTCACTCACCCAGTCAGTCACCCAGTCACTCACCCACCCAGTCACTCACCCACTCAGTCACTCACCCAGTCACTCACCCCACCACCCACACAGGTTTGAACAAGTACATCTGATAAACCACGACTAATGTCATCCATCGTGTAATTATTGATCTTTATTCTTGCAATACGGGGAACGCGAGGCCACTATCATTACTGACAACTACTCACCCAACCACCCAGCCACTCACCCACCCACCCAGCCACTCACCCAGCCACTCAACCACCCACCCAGCCACTCACCCAGCCACTCACCCACCCGCCCAGCCACTCACCCACCCGCCCACTCACCATCTCACCACTCACTCCACATCTCATTCACCCACCCACTCGCTCACCATCTCACTCACCCACCCACTCGCTCACCATCTCACCCACACACTCACCCGCTCACCCACCCACCCACTCCACATCTCACTCATCCACCCACCCACTCACTCGCTCACTCACGCACCATCACTCTCACGCAGCCACTCACCATCACTCACTCACACTCACCGAAACACACACACACTCACCATCTCACTCACACAGCCACACTCTCACACTGTCACTCACCATCTCACTCTCTCTCACACTCACCATTTCACTCACACAGCCACTCACTGACACTCTCACACTCACCATCTCACTCTCTCACACTCACCATCTCACTCACTGACACACTCTCACTGACACTCTCACTGACACTCTCACTCTCTCTCACACTCACCATCTCACTGACACACTCTCACACACTCACCATCTCACTCACACAGCCACTCACTGACACTCTCACTGACACTCACACACTCACACTGTCACTCACCATCTCACTCTCACACTCACTGACACACACTCTCACACTCAATCACACTGTCACTCACCATCTCACTCTCTCTCGCACTCACCATCACTCTCACTGACACACTCACACTGTCACTCACCATCTCACTCTCTCTCACACTCACCATCTCACTCACTGACACACTCACTGACACTCTCACTGACACTCACTTACCATCTCACTCTCTCTCACACTCACCATCTCACTCACTGACACACTCTCACACTCACCATCTCACGCTCTCACACTCACCATCTCACTGACACACTCTCACACACTCACTCACACTGTCACTCACCATCTCACTCTCTCTCACACTCACCATCTCACTCACTGACACACTCTCACACTCACCATCTCACTCACACACCCACTCACTGACACACTCTCACACACACACTCTCACACACACACTCTCACACACACACTCTCACACACTCACTCACACTGTCACTCACCATCTTACTCTCTCTCACACTCACCATCTCACTCACTGACACTCTCACACACACTCACCATCTCACTCACACAGCCTCTCACTAACACACTCTCACTGACACTCTCACACTCTCACTCACCATCTCACTCACTGACACACTCTCACTGACACTCTCACACTCTCACTCACCATCTCACTCACTGACACACTCTCACTCACTCACACTCACCATCACCACACTCACCACCCTCACCACACTCACCACCCTCACCACCATCACCACACTCACCACACTCACCATCTCACTCTCTATCACACTCACCATCTCACTCACACAGCCTCTCACTAACACACTCACACTGACACTCTACCATCTCACTCACTGACACTCACACTCACCATCACCACACTCACCACCCTCACCACACTCACCACCATCACCACACTCACCACACTCACCACCATCACCACACTCACCAAAATCACCACACTCACCACACTCACCACCATCATCACACTCACCAAAATCACCACACTCACCACTCACCACACTCACCACCATCACCACACTCACCATCACCACCATCACCACCCTCACCACACTCACCACCATCACAACCATCACCACAATCACCACACTCACCACCATCACCACAAGCACCACACTCACCACACTCACCACCATCACCACACTCACCACCATCACAACACTCACCATCATCACCACACTCGCCACCATCACCACACTCACCACACTCACCACCATCACCACACTCACCACCATTACCACACTCACCACACTCACCATTATCACAACCATCATCACCACACTCACCATCACCACCATCACCACACTCACCACCATCACCACACTCACCAGACTCACCATCACACTCATCACCACACTCACCACCATCACCACACTCACCACCATCACCACACTCACCACCACCACACTCACCACCATCACCACACTCACCATCACCACACTCACCACCACCACACTCACCACCATCACCACACTCACCATCACCACACTCACCACCACCACACTCACCACCATCACCACACTCACCACCATCACCACACTCACCACCATCACCACACTCACCACCATCACCACACTCACCACCATCACCACCATCACCACACTCACCACCATCACACTCACCACCATCACCACACTCACCATCACCACACTCACCACCACCACACTCACCACCATCACCACACTCACCACCATCACCACACTCACCATCACCACACTCACCACACTCACCACTACAAAGCACCGCCTCCATACGAAAAAAAACAGTCTAAGCTGTGTGTGTGTGTCTGTGTGTGTGTGTCTGTGTGTCAGTGTGTGTCTCTGTGTGTATGTCTATGTGTGCGTGTGTCTCTGTGTGTGTGTCTATGTGTGTGTGCACGCTTGTGTGTCTGTGTGTATGTGTACGCTTGTGTGTCTGTGTGTGTGTATGTGTCTATGTGTGTATGTCTATGTGCGCGTGTGTATGTGTCTATCTGTGTGTGTGTCTATGTGTGTCTATCTGTGTGTGTTTATGTGTGTGCATATGTGTGTGTGTGTGTGTCTATGTGTGTGTGTGTCTATGTGTGTGTGTTTGTGTGTGTGTGTCTATCTGTGTCTGTGTGTGTCTATGTGTGTGTCTACCTGTGTGTGTCTATCTGTGTGTGTCTGTGTCTATGTGTGTGTCTATGTGTGTCTGTGTGTGTGTGTCTATGTGTGTCTGTGTGTGTGTGTCTATGTGTGTGTCTATGTGTGTGTCTGTGTGTGTGCGTGTCTATGTGTGTGTCTATGTGTGTGTGTGTCTATGTGTGTATGTGTGTGTCTATCTCTGTGTGTCTCTCTCATTTCCCGTGGACCGTGTCCATCTGCTCCTGGACTTCCATGAAAAGTCTCTGCAGGTGCAGATTGGAGCCGATGAGAGGCAGTACATCTCTCAGCAGATCACGCTTAGACACCCCCTGTACATAGACACACACACACACATAGACACACACACGCAAACACACATTATAGATACATAGACACACACACAGACACACACACACGCACAAACACAGACACACACACATTATAGATACATAGACAACAACAACAACAATCGCCATTCACCACTAAGTGGCGGTGACGTCACCACGACGCTTGTGCCAGGCCATGTGCACCTTGAGGCCACGTGAAGTGTCGAACGCCCGCTGGCAGGAGGTCACGGGGCAGACCCAGGTGCCACGGGTCGACTGACTGAGATGACTGGCTGATGCACCACCTGTGCCCCCTACTGTGCCAACCCGCTGTGCTTTAGCAACGGAGGGCGACTGCCTCCAAGTGCCCAGTAGCATCCTTCACGAGCCTCCTCCACAGAGGCCGATCTTGACACCGCTGGTACCGGTCATCGGCAAGTCCACTCAGCTCCACGTCCTCCTGTACCACATCACTCCATCTCTTCTCTAGCCCGTGCCGCGCCCGCTTAGCCCCCTCAATCCGGCCGGACAAAAGCTGTTTCGGCATGCGGTGGCTGGGCATGCGGGCTACGTGACCCAGCCAATGCAGCCTTGCCTGCCGGAGGAGCTCACCGATGGGACCTTGCCCAGATCTTTCAAAGATTTGTGAGCTCCTCACAAAATCCAGCCAGGTTAAACCCAGGATGGATCGTAGGCAGGCTAGCCTAAATGTTTCTAACCGGAGAAGATGTTCCATTAGGGGGGTCCACGTTTCGCAAGCGTAGAGAAGGGAGGGAATGACCGTGGCCGAGAAGACCTGAAGCTTAGTGCGGAGCGACAGACCAGGTAGCTTCCACACAGCGTTACGCAACCGATGAAAAGATATTGCCGCTCGACTGATTCGGAGTGAGACCTCTGCTATTAAACACACAGACACACACATAGATACACACACACAGACACAGATGGTGGTGATGGTGGTGGTAGTGATGGTGGTGATGGTGGTGGTAGTGGTGGTAGTGATGCTGGTGATGGTAGTGATGGTGGTAATGGTGATGGCGGTGATGATGATGGTGGTGGTGATGTTGATGGTGGTGATGTTGATGGTGATGGTGGTGATGTTGATGGTGGTGGTGATGGTGGTGATGGTGGTGATGGACGTGATGGTGATGGTGGTGATGGTGGTGATGGTGGTGATGGTGATGTTGACGGTGGTGATGGTGGTGGTAGTTATGGTAGTGATGATAGTAACGGTAGTGATGGTAGTGGTAGTGATGGTAGTGATGGTGATGATGGTGGTGGTGGTGGTAATGGAGGTGATGGTGGTGATGGTGATGATGGTGGTGGTGATGTTGACGGTGGTGATGGTAGTGATGGTAGTAACGGTAGTGATGGTAGTGGTAGTGATGGTGATGATGGTGGTGATGTTGACGGTGGTGGTGATGGTGGTGATGGTGGTGATGGAGGTGATGGTGGTGATTGTGGTGATGGTGATGGTGATGTTGAAGGTAGTGATGGTAGTAACGGTAGTGATGGTAGTGATGGTGATGATGGTGGTGATGGAGGTAATGGTGGTGATGGTGATGATGGTGGTGGTGATGTTGACGGTGGTGATGGTGGTGGTAGTGATGGTAGTGATGGTAGTGGTAGTGATGGTGATGATGGTGGTGGTGATGGTGGTGATGTTGACGGTGGTGGTGGTGATGGTGGTGATGGTGGTGGTGGTGATGGTAGTGATGGTGGTAATGATGATGGTGGTGATGATGATGGTGGTGGTGGTGATGTTGATGGTGGTGGTGGTGATGTTGACGGTAGTGATGGTAGTGGTAGTGATGGTAGTGATGGTGATGATGATGGTGGTGGTGATGCCATCCTCACCAAGATGTGTGTCTCCCAGGTGCTGCAGGAGCTGGGCTGGATGGGGCCCATGAGCTCTGTACAGACCTCCCTCAGACGGTTCTCCATACCTACAACATCAACAACATCACCATCACCAACATCACCACCATCAACATCATCAACATCATCACCACCACCATCAACATCATCACTATCAATAACATCAACATCAACAACAACATCACCACCATCATCATCATCACTATCATCATCATCAACAACAACATCAACAACATCATCACCATACAGACCTCCCTCAGACGGCTCTCCATACCTACAACATCAACAACATCACCATCACCAACATCACCACCATCAACATCATCAACATCATCACCACCACCATCAACATCATCACTATCAATAACATCAACATCACCATCAACATCACCATCACCAACATCACCATCATCATCATCATCACCATCATCACTATCATCATCACCATCATCATCACCACCATCATCACCATCAACATCATCACCATCATCATCACCACCATCATCACCACCATCAACATCATCACCATCACCACCATCAACATAACCATCATCACCATCATCACCACCATCAACATCACCATCATCACCATCAACATCACCATCATCATCATGTATAGTGTATAGTGTAGTGTATAGTAGTGTAGTGCATAGTGTAGTGTATAGTGCTGTAGTGTATAGTATAGTAGTGTATAGCATAGTAGTGTATAGTAGTGTATAGTGTAGTGTATAGTAGTGTAGAGTATAGTAGTGTATAGTGTAGTAGTGTATAGTATAGTAGTGTATAGTAGTGTAGTGTATAGTGTATAGTAGTGTATAGTATAGTAGTGTATAGTGTAAAGTATAGTAGTGTATAGTGTAGTGTATAGTGTAGTGTATTTACCCTCCTGAGCGAGGTATCTGGTGTAGGCAGTGAGCCAGTGGCGATATTGTAGTGTATAGTAGTGTATAGTGTATAGTAGTGTATAGTGTATAGTAGTGTATAGTGTAGTGTATTTACCCTCCTGAGCGAGGTATCTGGTGTAGGCAGTGAGCCAGTGGCGATATTGTAGTGTATAGTATAGTAGTGTATAGTGTAGTGTATAGTGTAGTGTATAGTAGTGTATAGTGTAGTGTATAGTGTATAGTATAGTAGTGTATAGTATAGTAGTGTATAGTGTATAGTAGTGTATAGTGTATAGTAGTGTATAGTGTATAGTAGTGTATAGTGTATAGTAGTGTATAGTGTAGTGTATTTACACTCCTGAGCGAGGTATCTGGTGTAGGCAGTGAGCCAGTGGCGATATTGTAGTGTATAGTATAGTAGTGTATAGTGTAGTGTAAAGTGTAGTGTATAGTAGTGTATAGTGTAGTGTATTTACCCTCCTGAGCGAGGTATCTGGTGTAGGCAGTGAGCCAGTGGCGATATTGTAGTGTATAGTATAGTAGTGTATAGTAGTGTATAGTGTATAGTAGTGTATTGTATAGTGTAGTGTATAGTGTATAGTAGTGTATAGTGTAGTGTATTTACCCTCCTGAGCGAGGTATCTGGTGTAGGCAGTGAGCCAGTGGCGATATTGTAGTGTATAGTATAGTAGTGTATAGTGTAGTGTAAAGTGTAGTGTATAGTAGTGTATAGTGTAGTGTATTTACCCTCCTGAGCGAGGTATCTGGTGTAGGCAGTGAGCCAGTGGCGATATTGTAGTGTATAGTATAGTAGTGTATAGTAGTGTATAGTGTATAGTAGTGTATAGTGTATAGTAGTGTATAGTGTATAGTAGTGTATAGTGTAGTGTATTTACCCTCCTGAGCGAGGTATCTGGTGTAGGCAGTGAGCCAGTGGCGATATTGTAGTGTATAGTATAGTAGTGTATAGTGTATAGTAGTGTATAGTATAGTAGTGTATAGTATAGTAGTGTATAGTGTATAGTAGTGTATAGTATAGTAGTGTATAGTATAGTAGTGTATAGTGTATAGTAGTGTATAGTGTATAGTAGTGTATAGGGTAGTGTATTTACCCTCCTGAGCGAGGTATCTGGTGTAGGCAGTGAGCCAGTGGCGATATTGTAGTGTATAGTATAGTAGTGTATAGTAGTGTATAGTGTAGTGTATAGTAGTGTATAGTGTAGTGTATTTACCCTCCTGAGCGAGGTATCTGGTGTAGGCAGTGAGCCAGTGGCGATATTGTAGTGTATAGTATAGTAGTGTATAGTAGTGTATAGTGTATAGTAGTGTATAGTGTATAGTAGTGTATAGTGTATAGTAGTGTATAGTGTATAGTAGTGTATAGTGTAGTGTATTTACCCTCCTGAGCGAGGTATCTGGTGTAGGCAGTGAGCCAGTGGCGATATTGTAGTGTATAGTATAGTAGTGTATAGTGTATAGTAGTGTATAGTATAGTAGTGTATAGTGTATAGTAGTGTATAGTATAGTAGTGTATAGTATAGTAGTGTATAGTGTATAGTAGTGTATAGTGTATAGTAGTGTATAGTGTAGTGTATTTACCCTCCTGAGCGAGGTATCTGGTGTAGGCAGTGAGCCAGTGGCGATATTGTAGTGTATAGTATAGTAGTGTATAGTAGTGTATAGTGTATAGTAGTGTATTGTATAGTGTAGTGTATAGTGTATAGTAGTGTATAGTGTAGTGTATTTACCCTCCTGAGCGAGGTATCTGGTGTAGGCAGTGAGCCAGTGGCGATATTGTAGTGTATAGTATAGTAGTGTATAGTGTAGTGTAAAGTGTAGTGTATAGTAGTGTATAGTGTAGTGTATTTACCCTCCTGAGCGAGGTATCTGGTGTAGGCAGTGAGCCAGTGGCGATATTGTAGTGTATAGTAGTGTATAGTGTATAGTAGTGTATAGTGTATAGTAGTGTATAGTGTAGTGTATTTACCCTCCTGAGCGAGGTATCTGGTGTAGGCAGTGAGCCAGTGGCGATATTGTAGTGTATAGTATAGTAGTGTATAGTAGTGTATAGTATAGTAGTGTATAGTATAGTAGTGTATAGTGTATAGTAGTGTATAGTATAGTAGTGTATAGTATAGTAGTGTATAGTGTATAGTAGTGTATAGTGTATAGTAGTGTATAGTGTAGTGTATTTACCCTCCTGAGCGAGGTATCTGGTGTAGGCAGTGAGCCAGTGGCGATATTGTAGTGTATAGTATAGTAGTGTATAGTGTAGTGTAAAGTGTAGTGTATAGTAGTGTATAGTGTAGTGTATTTACCCTCCTGAGCGAGGTATCTGGTGTAGGCAGTGAGCCAGTGGCGATATTGTAGTGTATAGTATAGTAGTGTATAGTAGTGTATAGTGTATAGTAGTGTATAGTGTATAGTAGTGTATAGTGTATAGTAGTGTATAGTGTAGTGTATTTACCCTCCTGAGCGAGGTATCTGGTGTAGGCAGTGAGCCAGTGGCGATATTGTAGTGTATAGTATAGTAGTGTATAGTGTATAGTAGTGTATAGTATAGTAGTGTATAGTATAGTAGTGTATAGTGTATAGTAGTGTATAGTATAGTAGTGTATAGTATAGTAGTGTATAGTGTATAGTAGTGTATAGTGTATAGTAGTGTATAGGGTAGTGTATTTACCCTCCTGAGCGAGGTATCTGGTGTAGGCAGTGAGCCAGTGGCGATATTGTAGTGTACAGTATAGTAGTGTATAGTAGTGTATAGTGTAGTGTATAGTAGTGTATAGTGTAGTGTATTTACCCTCCTGAGCGAGGTATCTGGTGTAGGCAGTGAGCCAGTGGCGATATTGTAGTGTATAGTATAGTAGTGTATAGTAGTGTATAGTGTATAGTAGTGTATAGTGTATAGTAGTGTATAGTGTATGGTAGTGTATAGGGTAGTGTATTTACCCTCCTGAGCGAGGTATCTGGTGTAGGCAGTGAGCCAGTGGCGATATTGTAGTGTACAGTATAGTAGTGTATAGTAGTGTATAGTGTAGTGTATAGTAGTGTATAGTGTAGTGTATTTACCCTCCTGAGCGAGGTATCTGGTGTAGGCAGTGAGCCAGTGGCGATATTGTAGTGTATAGTATAGTAGTGTATAGTGTATAGTAGTGTATAGTGTATAGTAGTGTATAGTGTATAGTAGTGTATAGTGTAGTGTATTTACCCTCCTGAGCGAGGTATCTGGTGTAGGCAGTGAGCCAGTGGCGATATTGTAGTGTATAGTGTATAGTAGTGTATAGTATATAGTAGTGTATAGTGTAGTGTATAGTGTAGTGTATTTACCCTCCTGAGCGAGGTATCTGGTGTAGGCAGTGAGCCAGTGGCGATATTGTAGTGTATAGTATAGTAGTGTATAGTGTATAGTAGTGTATAGTATAGTAGTGTATAGTGTAGTGTATAGTATAGTAGTGTATAGTAGTGTATAGTGTAGTGTATTTACCCTCCTGAGCGAGGTATCTGGTGTAGGCAGTGAGCCAGTGGCGATATTCCCCCGGCGAGCCCAGCGACAAGGCCGCTGCCGTCTGAGCCTCCAGCTGAGCCACAGAACAGCTGCGCTGCAAGCTAGGAGACACGGCGGAGACACGCAGAGCCTGGCGTGCACCGCTAGAGACACGGAGACACACAGAGACACGGGGTGAGACACACAGACACACACAGACACACACAGACACACACAGAGACACACAGAGACACGGGGTGAGACACACACACACAGACACACACACAGCTGCGCTGCAAGCTAGGAGACACGGCGGAGACACGCAGAGCCTGGCGTGCACCGCTAGAGACACGGAGACACACAGAGACACGGGGTGAGACACACAGACACACACAGACACACACAGACACACACAGAGACACACAGAGACACGGGGTGAGACACACACACACAGACACACACACAGCTGCGCTGCAAGCTAGGAGACACGGCGGAGACACGCAGAGCCTGGCGTGCACCGCTAGAGACACGGAGACACACAGAGACACGGGGTGAGACACACAGACACACACAGACACACACAGAGACACGGGGTGAGACACAGACACACAGAGACACACACAGAGACACACACACATAGAAACACACAAACACACACAGAGACACGCAGACAGCTGCGCTGCAAGCTAGGAGACACGGCGGAGACACGCAGAGCCTGGCGTGCACCGCTAGAGACACGGAGACACACAGAGACACGGGGTGAGACACACAGACACGGGGTGAGACACAGACACACAAAGACACACACAGACACACACACACACAGAGACACACAGACACACACAGAGACACACAGACAGCTGCGCTGCAAGCTAGGAGACACGGCGGAGACACGCAGAGCCTGGCGTGCACCGCTAGAGACACGGAGACACACAGAGACACGGGGTGAGACACACAGACACGGGGTGAGACACATACAGAGACACGGGGTGAGACACACAGACACGGGGTGAGACACAGACACACACAGAGACACACAGAGACACACAGAGACACGGGGTGAGACACACAGACACACAGAGACACACACAGAGACACACAGAGACACACACACAGACACACACAGACACACAGAGACACACACAGAGACACACACACACATAGAGACACACAGAGACACACACAGAGACACACAGACAGCTGCGCTGCAAGCTAGGAGACACGGCGGAGACACGCAGAGCCTGGCGTGCACCGCTAGAGACACGGAGACACACAGAGACACGGGGTGAGACACACAGACACGGGGTGAGACACAGACACACACAGACACACACAGAGACACACACACACAGACACACACACAGCTGCGCTGCAAGCTAGGAGACACGCAGAGCCTAGCGTGCACCGCTAGAGACACGGAGACACACAGAGACACGGGGTGAGACACGGGGTGAGACACAGACACAGACACACAGAGACACACACAGAGACACACACATAGAGACACACAGACACACACAGAGACACACAGACACACACAGAGACACACAGACAGCTGCG
Source organism: Petromyzon marinus (assembly GCF_048934315.1). NCBI lineage: Eukaryota > Metazoa > Chordata > Hyperoartia > Petromyzontiformes > Petromyzontidae > Petromyzon > Petromyzon marinus. The sequence goes on along the minus strand of NC_133749.1, from coordinate 2,331,045 downwards.
CTGCAAGCTAGGAGACACGCAGAGCCTGGCGTGCACCGCTAGAGACACGGAGACACACAGAGTCACGGGGTGAGACACACAGAGACACACAGACACACACAGACACACACAGAGACACGGGGTGAGACACACACACACAGACACAAACAGAGACACACAGAGACACGGGCTGAGACACACACACACAGACACACACACAGCTGCGCTGCAAGCTAGGAGACATGCAGAGCCTAGCGTGCACCGCTAGAGACACGGAGACACACAGAGACACGGGGTGAGACACGGGGTGAGACACAGACACACAGAGACACACACAGAGACACACACACAGAGACACACAGACACACACAGAGACACACAGACAGCTGCGCTGCAAGCTAGGAGACACGGTGGAGACACGCAGAGCCTGGCGTGCACCGCTAGAGACACGGAGACACACAGAGACACGGGGTGAGACACACAGACACACACAGACACACACAGACACACACACAGAGACACGGGGTGAGACACACAGACACGGGGTGAGACACAGACACACACAGACACACACAGAGACACACAGAGACACGAGGTGAGACACACAGAGACACACACACAGACACACAGACAGCTGCGCTGCAAGCTAGGAGACACGGCGGAGACACGCAGAGCCTGGCGTGCACCGCTAGAGACACGGAGACACACAGAGACACGGGGTGAGACACACAGACACACAGAGACACATACAGAGACACGGGGTGAGACACACAGAGACACACAGAGACACACACTACACACACACTACACACACTACACACACACAGACACACACACCACACACACACTACACACACACCACACACTACACACACACACACAGACACACACAGACACACACACCTACAAACACACACACACACACTACACACACACTACACAGACACACACACAGACACACACACACACTACACACACACTACACACACACACACACTACACACACACTACACACACACTACACACACACACTACACACACACACTACACACACAGTGACACACACACACACACTACACACTACACACACACACACTACACACACAGTGACACACACACACACACTACACACACTACACACACACACTACACACACAGTGACACACTACACACACTACACACACTACACACACACTACACACACTACACACACACACTACACACACAGTGACACACACACACACAGTGACACACACTACACACACACTACACACACACAGTCACGTGCCTGTGTGCGCGAGTCTGCAGGGCGGCGAGTGGGCCTGAGCAGTGCAGTGCATTCTGGGAGGCGAGGCAACCCCGGAGGTCGGAGCACAGGGGCAGCACATCGTGGCGGTCACAGATCAACGTCCTGTAAACAACAACAACTACAACTATACAACAACTATACAACAACAACAACTAAACAACAACAACTAAACAACAACAACCACAACATCAACAACAACTAAACAACAACATCATCCACCACTCCTAGCACAGGGGCAGCACATCGTGGCGGTCACAGATCAACGTCCTGTAAACAACAACAACAACTACAACAACAACTACAACAACTATACAACAACTATACAACAACAACTATACAACTAAACAACAACAACTACAACTATACAACAACAACTATACAACAACTAAACAACAACAACTAGAACTAAACAACAACAACTACTATACAACAACAACTAAACAACAACTAAACAACATCATTCACCACTCCTAGCACAGGGGCAGCACATCGTGGCGGTCACAGATCAACGTCCTGTAAACAACAACAACAACTACAACAACAACTACAACAACTATACAACAACTATACAACAACAACTATACAACTAAACAACAACAACTACAACTATACAACAACAACTATACAACAACTAAACAACAACAACTAGAACTAAACAACAACAACTACTATACAACAACAACTAAACAACAACTAAACAACATCATTCACCACTCCTAGCACAGGGGCAGCACATCGTGGCGGTCACAGATCAACGTCCTGTAAACAACAACAACAACTACAACAACAACTACAACAACTATACAACAACTATACAACAACAACTATACAACTAAACAACAACAACTACAACTATACAACAACAACTATACAACAACTAAACAACAACAACTAGAACTAAACAACAACAACTACTATACAACAACAACTAAACAACAACTAAACAACATCATTCACCACTCCTAGCACAGGGGCAGCACATCGTGGCGGTCACAGATCAACGTCCTGTAAACAACAACAACAACTACAACAACAACTACAACAACTATACAACAACTATACAACAACAACTATACAACTAAACAACAACAACTACAACTATACAACAACAACTATACAACAACTAAACAACAACAACTAGAACTAAACAACAACAACTACTATACAACAACAACTAAACAACAACTAAACAACATCATTCACCACTCCTAGCACAGGGGCAGCACATCGTGGCGGTCACAGATCAACGTCCTGTAAACAACAACAACAACAACTATACAACAACTATACAACAACAACTAAACAACAACAACTACAACTATACAACAACTAAACAACAACAACTAAACAACAACAACCACAACATCAACAACAACTAAACAACAACAACCACAACAACAACAACTATACAACAACTATACAACAACAACAACTAAACAACAACAACTACACAACAACAACTACAACAACTAAACAACAACAACTAAACAACAACAACTACACAACAACAACTACAACAACTAAACAACAACAACTACAACAACAACTAAACAACAACAACTACACAACAACAACTAAACAACAACAACTACAACAACAACTAAACAACAACAACTACACAACAACTAAACAACAACAACTAAACAACAACAACTACAACAACAACTAAACAACAACAACCACAACAACTAAAGAACAACTAAACAACAACAACTACAACAACAACCCTCACCCTCACCACCACTCTCACCACCCTCACCACCCTCACCACCACCACCACCCTCACCACCACCACCCTCACCACCACCACCCTCACCACCACCACCCTCACCACCACCACCCTCACCACCACCCTCACCACCACCACTCTCACCACCACCCTCACCACCACCCTCACCACCACCCTCACCACCACCCTCACCAGCAGTGCAGGCTGCTGCTGTAGCAGTACCACCCTCACCACCCTCACCACCACTCACCACCACCCTCACCACCACCACCCTCACCACCACCCTCACCACCCTCACCACCACCCTCACCACCACCCTCACCACCACTCACCACCACCCTCACCACCACCCTCACCACCACCCTCACCACCACCACCACCACTCACCACCACCCTCACCACCACCCTCACCACCACCCTCACCACCACCCTTCACCACCACCCTCACCACCACCCTCACCACCACCCTCACCACCACCCTTCACCACCACCCTCACCACCACCCTCACCACCACCCTCACCACCACCCTTCACCACCACCCTTCACCACCACTCTCACCACCACCCTCACCACCACCCTCACCACCCTCACCACCACCCTCACCAGCAGTGCAGGCTGCTGCTGTAGCAGTAGCACCCTCACCACCCCTCACCACCACCCTCACCACCACCCTCACCACCACCCTCACCACCACTCACCACCACCATCACCAGCAGTGCAGGCTGCTGCTGTAGCAGTAGCACCCTCACCACCCCTCACCACCACCCTCACCACCACCCTCACCACCCCCACCACCACCCTCACCACCCCCACCACCACCCTCACCACCACCCTCACCACCACCCTCACCACCCTCACCACCACCCTCACCACCACCCTCACCACCACCCTCACCCTCACCACCCTCACCACCCCTCACCACCACCCTCACCACCACCCTCACCACTCTCACCACTCACCACCACCCTCACCAGCAGTGCAGGCTGCTGCTGTAGCAGTAGGTGCGTCCGTTGCTCAGGGACACCACGGGGCGACCCTCCGGGGTCAAAGTGCAGCCCCCAGCAGCCAGAGACTCCCCTCCTGGGGGGGTGACATCACTTCCTGTGTGACATCTCTTCCTGTCTGTCACCACTTCCTGTGTATCTGCAATCACTTCCTGTATGACATCACTTCCTGTGTCTGTGATCACTTGCTGTATGACATCACTTCCTGTCTGCGATCACTTAGGTGCTATAGCTTGCTGTCACCACATCCTGTAACATCACTTCCTGTGTCTGATTACTCCGTGACATCATTTCCTGCAGATGCCATCACTTCCTGTGGGGCATCACTTCCTGTGTCTGTCACCACTTCCTCTCTGCTTGTGTGACATCACTTCCGGTGTAGCATCACTTCCGGTGTGGCCTCATCACTTCCTGCGTGTGCGACGCCTCTTCCCGCGTGTGTGACGTCACTTCCTGTGTGTGCGACGTCACTTCCTTCGTGCGCGTTACCGTGCATGATGGGAGCCATCGATCGGTTGTCCACGATGACGCGGCCGCTCTTGAGGTCCCTGAGTGGAGGAGGGGATGGGGAGGAGTCACGCCCACACCTCACCCACGCCCACGCCTCACCCACGCCCACACCTCGCTCACGAGCCACGCCCACACCTCGCCCGCTAGCCACGCCCACACCTCGCCCACGCCTCGACCACGAGCCACGCCCACACCTCGCCCGCTAGCCACGCCTCACCCACGAGCCACGCCCACACCTCACCCGCGAGCCACGCCCACACCTCACCCGTTAGCCACACCCACACCTCACCCGCGAGCCATGCCCACACCTCGCCCACACCTCGCCCACACCTCACCCGCGAGCCACGCCCACACCTCACCCGTTAGCCACACCCACACCTCACCCGCGAGCCATGCCCACACCTCGCCCACACCTCGCCCACACCTCACCCGCGAGCCACGCCCACACCTCGCCCACACCTCACCTACGAGCCACGCCCACACCTCACCCACGAGCCACGCCCACACCTCACCCGCGAGCCACGCCCACACCTCGCCCACGCCCACACCTTGCCCGCTAGCCACGCCCACACCTCACCCACGAGCCACGCCCACACCCCACCCACGAGCCACGCCCACACCCCACCCACTAGCCACGCCCACACCAGTGAGCCTCATGAGACTTCACGCAGCTCACGAACTTCATCACTATGAACCCAACCACCCTGACCATCTTAACCACCCTGACCATCTTAACCACCCTGACCATCTTAACCACCCTGACCATCTTAACCACGCTGACCATCTTAACCACCCTGACCATCTTAACCACCCTGACCATCTTAACCACGCTGACCATCTTAACCACCCTGACCATCTTAACCACCCTGACCATCTTAACCACGCTGACCATCTTAACCACCCTGACCATCTTAACCACCCTGACCATCTTAACCACCCTGACCATCTTAACCACGCTGACCATCTTAACCACGCTGACCATCTTAACCACGCTGACCATCTTAACCACCCTGACCATCTTAACCACCCTGACCATCTTAACCACCCTGACCATCTTAACCACCCTGACCATCTTAACTACCCTGACCATCTTAACCACCCTGACCATCTTAACCACGCTGACCATCTTAACCACCCTGACCATCTTAACCACGCTGACCATCTTAACCACCCTGACCATCTTAACCATGCTGACCATCTTAACCACGCTGACCATCTTAACCACCCTGACCATCTTAACCACGCTGATCATCTTAACCACCCTGACCATCTCATCCAGGCTGGCCATCTCATCCACGCTGACCATCTTAACCACGCTGACCATCTTAACCACGCTGATCATCTTAACCACGCTGATCATCTTAACCACCCTGACCATCTTAACCACCCTGACCATCTTAACCACGCTGACCATCTTAACCACGCTGACCATCTTAACCAACCTGACCATCTTAACCACCCTGACCATCTTAACCACCCTGACCATCTTAACCACGCTGACCATCTTAACCACCCTGACCATCTTAACCACGCTGACCATCTTAACCACGCTGACCATCTTAACCACGCTGACCATCTTAACCACCCTGACCATCTTAACCACCCTGACCATCTTAACCACCCTGACCATCTTAACCACGCTGACCATCTTAACCACCCTGACCATCTTAACCACGCTGACCATCTTAACCACCCTGACCATCTTAACCACGCTGACCATCTTAACCACGCTGACCATCTTAACCACGCTGACCATCCTAACCACGCTGACAATCCTAACCACGCTGACCATCTTAACCACCCTGACCATCTTAACCACCCTGACCATCTTAACCACCCTGACCATCTTAACCACCCTGACCATCTTAACCACCCTGACCATCTTAACCACCCTGACCATCTTAACCACCCTGACCATCTTAACCACCCTGACCATCTTAACCACCCTGACCATCTTAACCACGCTGACCATCTTAACCACCCTGACCATCTTAACCACCCTGACCATCTTAACCACGCTGACCATCTTAACCACGCTGACCATCTTAACCACCCTGACCATCTTAACCACGCTGACCATCTTAACCACCCTGACCATCTTAACCACCCTGACCATCTTAACCACGCTGACCATCTTAACCACGCTGACCATCTTAACCACCCTGACCATCTTAACCACGCTGACCATCTTAACCACCCTGACCATCTTAACCACGCTGACCATCTTAACCACCCTGACCATCTTAACCACCCTGACCATCTTAACCACGCTGACCATCTTAACTACGCTGACCATCTTAACCACGCTGACCATCTTAACCACGCTGACCATCTTAACCACCCTGACCATCTTAACCACGCTGACCATCTTAACCACGCTGACCATCTTTACCACCCTGACCATCTTAACCACCCTGACCATCTTAACCACCCTGACCATCTTAACCACCCTGACCATCTTAACCACGCTGACCATCTTAACCACCCTGAACATCTTAACCACCCTGACCATCTTAACCACCCTGACCATCTTAACCACCCTGACCATCTTAACCACGCTGACCATCTTAACCACGCTGACCATCTTAACCACGCTGACCATCTTAACCACCCTGACCATCTTAACCACCCTGACCATCTTAACCACGCTGACCATCTTAACCACGCTGACCATCTTAACCACCCTGACCATCTTAACCACGCTGACCATCTTAACCACGCTGACCATCTTAACCACCCTGACCATCTTAACCACCCTGACCATCTTAACCACGCTGACCATCTTAACCACGCTGACCATCTTAACCACCCTGACCATCTTAACCACGCTGACCATCTTAACCACGCTGACCATCTTTACCACCCTGACCATCTTAACCACCCTGACCATCTTAACCACCCTGACCATCTTAACCACGCTGACCATCTTAACCACCCTGAACATCTTAACCACCCTGACCATCTTAACCACCCTGACCATCTTAACCACCCTGACCATCTTAACCACGCTGACCATCTTAACCACCCTGACCATCTTAACCACGCTGACCATCTTAACCACCCTGACCATCCTAACCACCCTGACCATCTTAACCACCCTGACCATCTTAACCACCCTGACCATCTTAACCACGCTGACCATCTTAACTACGCTGACCATCTTAACCACGCTGACCATCTTAACCACGCTGACCATCTTAACCACCCTGACCATCTTAACCACGCTGACCATCTTAACCACGCTGACCATCTTAACCATGCTGACCATCTTAACCACCCTGACCATCTTAACCACCCTGACCATCTTAACCACCCTGACCATCTTAACCACCCTGACCATCTTAACCACCCTGACCATCTTAACCACGCTGACCATCTTAACCATGCTGACCATCTTAACCACCCTGACCATCTTTACCACCCTGACCATCTTAACCACCCTGACCATCTTAACCACCCTGACCATCTTAACCACCCTGACCATCTTAACCACGCTGACCATCTTAACCACCCTGAACATCTTAACCACCCTGACCATCTTAACCACCCTGACCATCTTAACCACCCTGACCATCTTAACCACGCTGACCATCTTAACCACGCTGACCATCTTAACCACGCTGACCATCTTAACCACCCTGACCATCTTAACCACCCTGACCATCTTAACCACGCTGACCATCTTAACCATCTTAACCACGCTGACGAGGTGGGGTGAGCGGTCGGGTGAGCAGTGGGGTGAGGGGTGGGGTGAGCGGTGGGGTGAGCGGTGGGGTGAGCGGTGGGGTGAGCGGTGGAGTGAGCGGTGGGGTGAGCGGTGGGGTGAGCGGTGGGGTGAGGGGTGGGGTGAGGGGTGAGCGGTGGGGTGAGCAGTGGGGTGAGCGGTGGAGTGAGCGGTGGGGTGAGCGGTGGGGTGAGCGGTGGGGTGAGCGGTGGGGCGAGCGGCTGAGCGGTGGGGTGAGCGGCGGGGTGAGCGGTGGGGTGAGCGGCTGAGCGGTGGGCGCTCACCAGACAGAGACGCAGGCGGTGGTGGTGATGGCCATGGTGAGCCAAGCGTTGCTGGTGAGCGCCGCTGGTGAGGCGGTGAGGACCAGCGGTGGACACACACGGCGCCCGCATGGCGAGAAGGCCAGGAGCGTGCGGTCCTCGCTCACCACGCTCACCACCTCGCTGCTCACCACACACACACACACAGTCACTCACCACCTCGCTGCTCACCACACACACACACACAGTCACTCACTCACCACACTCACACACAGTCACTCACCACACACACACACACACAGTCGCTCACCACGCTCACCACCTCGCTACTCACCACACACACACACACAGTCACTCACCACCTCGCTACTCACCACACACACACAGTCACTCACCACACTCACACACAGTCACTCACCACACACACACAGTCAGTCACCACGCTCACCACGCTCACCACCTCGCGACTCACCACACACACACACACAGTCACTCACCACGCTCACCACGCTCACCACCTCGCTACTCACCACACACACACACACACAGTCACTCACCACACTCACCACCTCGCTACTCACCACACACACACACCGTCACTTACCACACTCACCACGCTCACCACCTCGCTACTCACCACACACACACACACCGTCACTCACCACGCTCACCACACACACACCGTCACTCACCACCTCGCTACTCACCACACACACACACACCGTCACTCACCACGCTCACACCACCACACAGCTCTGACTTCACGTTGACCCCGGGCTGACCTCGCGACCTAACGTTGACCCCGTGACCTAACGTTGACCCCGTGACCCCCCGCCCATGTTGACTCTGTGACCCCTCTGCATTCATCCCCATGACCCCCCAGCGTTGACCCCGTGACCCCCTCCCCCCCCCCGCGTGGACCCCGTGACCCCCCAGCGTTGACCCCGTGACCCCTCCGCCCCACGTTGACCCCGTGACCCCTCCCCCGCCCCACGTTGACCCCGTGACCCCGCCCACGTGACCCTCACGTGTTCCCCGTGGCGGCGAGGACCGGTGACACGGTCACGGCGTCCCACAGCGGGCGGCCGAGACGGAGACAGCGCAGCAGGTGGAGACGCGGAGACACGGAGACATCGTTGTCCACGTCCAGCTGGGTCAACGGGTCCCCACAGATCTGAGACACACAGAGACACAGAGAGACACAGAGACACAGAGACACAGAGACACAGAGTGAGACACACAGAGACACAGAGACAGCGCAGCAGGTGGAGACGCGGAGACACGGAGACATCGTTGTCCACGTCCAGCTGGGTCAACGGGTCCCCACAGATCTGAGACACACAGAGACACAGACACACAGAGACACACAGAGACACAGAGACACAGAGACACACAGAGACACAGAGACAGCGCAGCAGGTGGAGACGCGGAGACACAGAGACATCGTTGTCCACGTCCAGCTGGGTCAACGGGTCCCCACAGATCTGAGACACACAGAGACACAGAGACACAGAGACACAGAGACACAGAGACACAGAGTGAGACACACAGAGACACAGAGACAGCGCAGCAGGTGGAGACGCGGAGACACGGAGACATCGTTGTCCACGTCCAGCTGGGTCAACGGGTCCCCACAGATCTGAGACACACAGAGACACAGAGACACAGAGTGAGACACACAGAGACACAGAGACACAGAGACACAGAGACACACAGAGTGAGACACACAGAGACACAGAGACAGCGCAGCAGGTGGAGACGCGGAGACACGGAGACATCGTTGTCTACGTCCAGCTGGGTCAACGGGTCCCCACAGATCTGAGACACACAGAGACACAGAGACACAGAGTGAGACACACAGAGACACAGAGACACAGAGACACAGAGACACACAGAGTGAGACACACAGAGACACAGAGACAGCGCAGCAGGTGGAGACGCGGAGACACGGAGACATCGTTGTCTACGTCCAGCTGGGTCAACGGGTCCCCACAGATCTGAGACACACAGAGACACAGGGAGACACACAGAGTGAGACACACAGAGACACACAGAGACACAGAGTGAGACACAGAGACACAGAGACAGCGCAGCAGGTGGAGACGCGGAGACACGGAGACATCGTTGTCCACGTCCAGCTGGGTCAACGGGTCCCCACAGATCTGAGACACACAGAGACACAGAGTGAGACACAGAGACACAGAGTGAGACACACAGAGACACAGAGACACAGAGTGAGACACACAGAGACACAGAGACAGCGCAGCAGGTGGAGACGCGGAGACACGGAGACATCGTTGTCCACGTCCAGCTGGGTCAACGGGTCCCCACAGATCTGAGACACACAGAGAGACACAGAGTGAGACACAGAGACACACAGAGAGACACAGAGTGAGACACACAGAGACACACAGAGACACGGAGACATCGTTGTCTACGTCCAGCTGGGTCAACGGGTCCCCACAGATCTGAGACACACAGAGAGACACAGAGTGAGACACACAGAGACACACAGAGACACGGAGACATCGTTGTCCACGTCCAGCTGGGTCAACGGGTCCCCACAGATCTGAGACACACAGACACACAGAGACACAGAGTGAGACACACAGAGACACAGAGTGAGACACACAGAGACACAGAGTGAGACACACAGACACACAGAGAGACACAGAGACACAGAGACACAGAGTGAGACACACAGAGACACAGAGTGAGACACACAGAGACACACAGAGACACAGAGTGAGACACACAGAGTGAGACACACAGAGACACAGAGACAGCGCAGCAGGTGGAGACGCGGAGACACGGAGACATCGTTGTCTACGTCCAGCTGGGTCAACGGGTCCCCACAGATCTGAGACACAGAGACACACAGAGACACAGAGACACAGAGACACAGAGTGAGACACACAGAGACACAGAGACACAGAGACATCGTTGTCCACGTCCAGCTGGGTCAACGGGTCCCCACAGATCTGAGACACACAGAGACACAGAGACACGGAGTGAGACACACACACAGACACAGAGTGAGACACACAGAGACACAGAGTGAGACACACAGAGACACAGAGACAGCGCAGCAGGTGGAGACGCGGAGACACGGAGACATCGTTGTCCACGTCCAGCTGGGTCAACGGGTCCCCACAGATCTGAGACACACAGAGAGACACAGAGACACAGAGACACAGAGACACAGAGACACAGAGTGAGACACACAGAGACACACAGAGTGAGACACACAGAGACACAGAGACAGCGCAGCAGGTGGAGACGCGGAGACACGGAGACATCGTTGTCCACGTCCAGCTGGGTCAACGGGTCCCCACAGATCTGAGACACACAGAGAGACACAGAGACAGGGAGACACAGAGTGAGACACACAGAGACACAGAGTGAGACACACAGAGACACAGAGACAGCGCAGCAGGTGGAGACGCGGAGACACGGAGACATCGTTGTCCACGTCCAGCTGGGTCAACGGGTCCCCACAGATCTGAGACACACAGAGACACAGAGACACAGAGACACAGAGTGAGACACACAGAGACACAGAGTGAGACACACAGAGACACAGAGACAGTGCAGCAGGTGGAGACGCGGAGACACGGAGACATCGTTGTCCACGTCCAGCTGGGTCAACGGGTCCCCACAGATCTGAGACACACAGAGAGACACACAGAGTGAGACACAGAGACACAGAGTGAGACACACAGAGACACAGAGTGAGACACACAAAGACACACAGAGAGACACAGAGACACAGAGACACAGAGTGAGACACACAGAGACACAGAGTGAGACACACAGAGAGACACAGAGTGAGACACACAGAGAGACACAGAGACACGGAGACATCGTTGTCCACGTCCAGCTGGGTCATCGGGTCCCCACAGATCTGAGACACAGAGACACAGAGACACACAGAGTGAGACACACAGAGACACAGAGTGAGACACACAGAGACACAGAGACACAGAGTGAGACACACAGAGACACAGAGACACAGAGTGAGACACACAGAGACACAGAGACAGCGCAGCAGGTGGAGACGCGGAGACACGGAGACATCGTTGTCCACGTCCAGCTGGGTCAACGGGTCCCCACAGATCTGAGACACACAGAGACACAGAGACACACAGAGACACAGAGACACAGAGTGAGACACACAGAGACACAGAGAGACATCGTTGTCCACGTCCAGCTGGGTCAACGGGTCCCCACAGATCTGAGACACGGAGACACAGAGACACAGAGTGAGACACACAGAGACACAGAGAGACATCGTTGTCCACGTCCAGCTGGGTCAACGGGTCCCCACAGATCTGAGACACACAGAGAGACACAGAGACACAGAGTGAGACACACAGAGTGAGACACACAGAGACACAGAGTGAGACACACAGAGACACACAGAGACACACAGAGACACAGAGTGAGACACACAGAGACACACAGAGACACAGAGACACAGAGACACAGAGTGAGACACACAGAGACACAGAGACAGCGCAGCAGGTGGAGACGCGGAGACACGGAGACATCGTTGTCCACGTCCAGCTGGGTCAACGGGTCCCCACAGATCTGAGACACACAGAGAGACACAGAGACACAGAGTGAGACACACAGAGTGAGACACACAGAGACACAGAGACACAGAGTGAGACACACAGAGACACACAGAGACAGGGAGACATCGTTGTCTACGTCCAGCTGGGTCAACGGGTCCCCACAGATCTGAGACACAGAGACACAGAGTGAGACACAGAGCGAGACACAAAGAGACACATAGACACACAGTGAGACACAGAGACACACAGAGAGACACACAGAGACACAGAGACACGGAGACAGAGTGAGACACACAGGGAGACACACAGGGAGTGAGACACAGAGACACAGTGAGACACAGGGAGACACAGTGAGAGAGACACAGTGAGACACAGGGAGACACAGGGAGACACAGTGAGAGACACAGTGAGACACAGGGAGACATAGTGAGACACAGTGAGACATAGGGAGTGAGACACAGAGACACAGGGAGACACAGTGAGACACAGACAGGGAGTGAGACACAGGGAGACACAGGGAGACACAGGGGGACACACAGGAAGTGAGACACAGTGAGACACACAGGGAGTGAGACACAGACAGTGAGACAGAGACACAGACAGAGTCTGCGACCTGCACGCTGAACGACTTCCGTGTTGGCAGTGCCGCTAGGTCAGGGACCCCCCCCCACGGCAGCACAGAGAGACACAGGGAGACACAGGGAGTGAGACACACAGGGAGACAAAGTGAGACACAGGGAGACACAGTGAGACACAGGGGGACAGTGAGACACAGTGAGATACAGGGAGGGACAGTGTGAGACACAGGGAGACACAGGGAGACACAGGGAGACACAGGGACACACAGTGAGACACAGGGAGACACAGGGAGACACAGTGAGACACAGTGAGACACAGGGAGACACAGGGAGACACAGGGAGACACAGGGAGACACAGTGAGACACAGGGAGACACAGTGAGACACAGGGAGACACAGGGAGACACAGGGAGACACAGGGAGACACAGGGAGACACAGGGAGAGACACAGGGAGACACAGTGAGACACAGGGAGACACAGGGAGAGACACAGGGAGACACAGTGAGACACAGGGAGAGACACAGTGAGACACAGGGAGACACAGTGAGACACAGGGAGACACAGGGAGACAGTGAGAGACACAGGGAGACACAGGGAGACACAGGGAGAGACAGGGAGACACAGTGAGACACAGGGAGACACAGTGAGACAGTGAGACACAGGGAGACACAGGGAGACACAGGGAGACACAGGGAGACACAGGGAGACACAGGGAGAGACACAGTGAGACACAGGGAGACACAGTGAGACACAGGGAGACACAGGGAGACAGTGAGAGACACAGGGAGACACAGGGAGACACAGGGAGAGACAGGGAGACACAGTGAGACACAGGGAGACACAGTGAGACAGTGAGACACAGGGAGACACAGGGAGATACAGGGAGACACAGGGAGACACAGGGAGACACGGGGAGACACGGGGAGACACAGGGAGACACAGGGAGACACAGTGAGACACAGTGAGACACAGTGAGACACAGTGAGACACAGGGAGACACAGGGAGACACAGGGAGACACAGTGAGACACAGGGAGACACAGGGAGACACAGGGAGACACAGGGAGACACAGTGAGACACAGGGAGACACAGGGAGACACAGGGAGACACAGGGAGACACAGGGAGAGACACAGGGAGACACAGTGAGACACAGGGAGACACAGGGAGAGACACAGGGAGACACAGTGAGACACAGGGAGAGACACAGTGAGACACAGGGAGACACAGTGAGACACAGGGAGACACAGGGAGACAGTGAGAGACACAGGGAGACACAGGGAGACACAGGGAGAGACAGGGAGACACAGTGAGACACAGGGAGACACAGTGAGACAGTGAGACACAGGGAGACACAGGGAGATACAGGGAGACACAGGGAGACACAGGGAGACACAGGGAGACACAGGGAGACACAGGGAGACACAGGGAGACACAGGGAGACACAGGGAGAGACACAGTGAGACACAGGGAGACACAGTGAGACACAGGGAGACACAGGGAGACAGTGAGAGACACAGGGAGACACAGTGAGACACAGGGAGACACAGGGAGACACAGGGAGACACAGGGAGACACAGGGAGAGACACAGGGAGACACAGTGAGACACAGGGAGACACAGGGAGAGACACAGGGAGACACAGTGAGACACAGGGAGAGACACAGTGAGACACAGGGAGACACAGTGAGACACAGGGAGACACAGGGAGACAGTGAGAGACACAGGGAGACACAGGGAGACACAGGGAGAGACAGGGAGACACAGTGAGACACAGGGAGAGACAGGGAGACACAGTGAGACACAGGGAGACACAGTGAGACAGTGAGACACAGGGAGACACAGGGAGATACAGGGAGACACAGAGAGACACAGGGAGACACAGGGAGACACAGGGAGACACAGGGAGACACAGGGAGACACAGGGAGACACAGGGAGACACAGGGAGACACAGGGAGACACAGGGAGTGAGACACACAGGGAGACACAGAGAGACACAGGGAGAGACACAGGGAGAGACACAGGAAGGGAGACACAGGGAGACACAGGGAGAGACACAGGGAGACACAGGGAGACACAGGGAGACACACAGGGAGACACAGGGAGACACAGGGAGACACAGGGAGACACAGGGAGAGAGACAGGGAGACACAGGGAGTGAGACACAGTGAGACACAGGGAGACACAGTGAGACACAGGGAGACACAGGGAGTGAGACACAGGGAGACACAGTGAGACACACAGTGAGACACAGGGAGTGAGACACACAGGGAGTGAGACAGTGAGACACAGTGAGACACAGTGAGACACAGGGAGAGACACAGGGAGAGACACAGGGAGACACAAACAGTGAGACAGTGAGACACAGAGAGAGTCTGCGACCTGCACGCTGAACGACTTCCGTGTTGGCAGTGCCGCTAGGTCAGGGACCCCCCCCACGGCAGCACAGGGAGACACAGGGAGACACAGGGAGACACAGGGAGACACAGTGAGACACATGGAGACACATGGAGACACAGTGAGACACAGGGAGACACAGTGAGACACAGGGAGACACAGTGAGACACATGGAGACACAGTGAGACACAGGGACACACAGGGAGTGAGACACACAGGGAGACACAGGGAGACACAGGGAGTGAGACACAGTGAGACACAGGGAGACACAGTGAGACACATGGAGACACAGTGAGACACAGGGAGACACAGTGAGACACATGGAGACACAGTGAGACACAGGGAGACACAGGGAGTGAGACACAGACACAGGGAGACACAGTGACACACAGGGAGTGAGAGACACAGGGAGACACAGACAGACAGACACAGACACAGAGAGAGTCTGCGACCTGCACGCTGAACGACTTCCGTGTTGGCAGTGCTGCTAGGTCAGGGACCCCCCCCACGGCAGCACAGAGAGACACAGAGAGATACAGTGAGACACAGTGAGACACAGTGACACACAGGGAGACACAGGGAGTGAGACACAGGGACACACAGTGAGACACAGGGAGTGAGACAGAGACACAGAGAGACACAGGGAGTGATAGAGAGACAGTGAAAGACACAGGGAGATACAGGGAGACACAGGGAGTGAGACACAGACACAGAGAGACAGGGAGTGAGACACACAGGGAGACACACAGGGAGTGAGACACACAGGGAGACACAGGGAGACACAGGGACACACAGTGAGACACAGGGAGACACACAAGGAGACACACAGTGAGACACAGAGAGAGTCTGCGACCTGCACGCTGAACGACTTCCGTGTTGGCAGTGCCGCTAGGTCAGGGACCCCCCCCACGGCAGCACAGGGAGACACAGGGAGACACAGGGAAAGACAGGGAGACACAGGGAGAGAGACACACAGGGAGTGAGACACAGGGACACACAGTGAGACACAAACAGGAAGTGAGACAGTAAGACACAGACACAGACAGAGTCTGCGACCTGCACGCTGAACGACTTCCGTGTTGGCAGTGCCGCTAGGTCAGGGACCCCCCCCACGGCAGCACAGGGAGACACAGGGAGACACACAGGGAGACACACAGGGAGACACACAGGGAGACACAGGGAGACACACAGGGAGACACAGGGAGACACAGGGAGACACAGTGAGACACAGGGAGACACAGTGAGAGACAGGGAGTGAGACACACAGTGAGACACAGGGAGTGAGACAGAGAGACACAGAGACAGAGTGTGCGACCTGCACGCTGAACGACTTCCGTGTTGGCAGTGCCGCTAGGTCAGGGACCCCCCCCACGGCAGCACAGGGAGACACAGGGAGACACAGGGAGACACAGGGAGACACACAGGGAGACACACAGGGAGACACAGTGAGACACAGGGAGACACAGTGAGACACAGTGAGACACAGTGAGACAGTGAGACAGAGACACAGACAGAGTGTGCGACCTGCACGCTGAACGACTTCCGTGTTGGCAGTGCCGCTAGGTCAGGGACCCCCCCCACGGCAGCACAGGGAGACACAGGGAGACACAGTGAGACACAGGGAGACACAGGGAGACACACAGGGAGACACACAGGGAGACACAGTGAGACACAGGGAGACACAGTGAGACACAGTGAGACACAGTGAGACAGTGAGACAGAGACACAGACAGAGTCTGCGACCTGCACGCTGAACGACTTCCGTGTTGGCAGTGCCGCTAGGTCAGGGACCCCCCCCACGGCAGCACAGGGAGACACAGGGAGACACACAGGGACACACAGGGAGTGAGACACACAGGGAGACACAGGGAGACACACAGGGAGTGAGACACACAGGGAGTGAGACACACAGTGAGACACACAGTGAGACACAGACAGACAGTGAGACACAGAGACAGAGTGTGCGACCTGCACGCTGAACGACTTCCGTGTTGGCAGTGCCGCTAGGTGAGGGACCCCCCCCACGGCAGCACAGGGACACACAGGGAGACACAGTGAGACACAGTGAGACACAGGGAGACACAGGGACACAGGGAGTGAGACACAGAGAGAGTCTGCGACCTGCACGCTGAACGACTTCCGTGTTGGCAGTGCCGCTAGGTGAGGGACCCCCCCCACGGAGGTAGCGGCACCACCGGGACGCCCGGCGTCCCTGTCCAGTACTGGGCTCACCTGGCAACACACAAACACACACACACGTTACACACGTTACACACGTTACACACTTATATACACACAGACACACACGTTACACACAGTCACATTACACACACACACAGACACACACGTTACACACTTACACACAGTCACATTACACACACACACAGTCACATTACACACACACACACAGACAGTCACATTACACACACACACACAGACAGTCACATTACACACACACACAGACACATTACACACACACACAGACAGTCACATTACACACACACACACACAGACAGTCACATTACACACACACACACAGACAGTCACATTACACACACACACAGACACATTACACACACACACACAGACAGTCACATTACACACACACACACAGTCACATTACACACACACACACACGTTACACACACATTACACACACGTTACACACACAGACACACACACACAGACACACACGTTACACACACAGACACACAGACACACACGTTACACACTTACACACACACACACGTTACACACACATTACACACACACACACACACGTTACACACACAGACACACACGTTACACACTTACACACTTACACACACGTTACACACTTACACACACACAGACACACACGTTACACACACGTTACACACTTACACACACGCAAACACACAGACACATTACACACACACACGTTACACACGTTACACACACGTTACACACACACACACGTTACACACTTACACACACTTACACACACGTTACACACTTACACACACGTTACACACACATTACACACACAGACACACACACAGACACACACACAGTCACATTACACACACACACACAGACACATTACACACACACACACAGTCACATTACACACACACACACAGTCACATTACACACACACACACACAGTCACACACGTTACACACTTACACACTTACACACACGTATATCTATATACACACACACAGACACACACACAGACACATTACACACACACACACACGTTACACACACAGACGTATATCTATATACACACACACAGACACACACACAGACACATTACACACACACACAGTCACACACGTTACACACGTTACACACACACAGTCACACACGTTACACACTTACACACACGTTACACACACATACAGTCACACACACACACAGTCACACACAGTCACACACTTACACACACGTTACACACACATTACACACACACAGTCACACACACACAGTCGCACACGTTACACACTTACACACACGTATATCTATATACACACACACACACACAGTCACATTACACACTTACACACACACAGTCACACACGTTACACACTTACACCTTACACACACGTATATATATACACACACAGTGACACACATTACACACACACAGACACGCACATTACACACACTACACACACATTACACACATACACAGGTAGACACACACAGACACACACACACAGACATTACACACACACAGACACATTACACACATTACACACACACATTACATACTTACACACACATTACACACACACATTACACACACACACATTACACACACACACACGTGTATATATACACACACAGACACATTACACATATTACACACACACATTACACACATTACATACTTACACACACATTACACACATTACACACACACATTACACACAGACACACAGATTACACACACACACATTACACACACACACACGTATATATACACACACACACATTACACACACAGAGTACACACACGTACACATACACACGTACATACACGTATATATACACACACACACACGTACAGTACACACACATACACACACATGTACACACACACGTACAAAGACAAAGATCCCCCATATAGCCTTAACAGACTGTAGGGGCAAGTGCTGTTAGCGAGCACCTATGAAGGCCGGAACAGTACACGAGGGGGTGGGTGGCCAGCACCACGCCCGACCGCCTTTGTCTCCCTAGTGGCGATGTTTACACACCGCACCAGGTACTCATTTGAGGCTGAGTCGACCTAGGGGAGGCCCGGGACCGGTTCAGATAATCGTCACTGGTGTTGGCCGTGAGCGGGAATCGAACCCGGGTCGCCAAGTTCATAGCGCAGCGTAGCGCTAACCGCTACACTATCGCTCCCCTACACTCACACACACACTCTCTCACACACACATCCACACACTCTCACACTCTCACACTTACACTCTCACACTCTCACACACTCACACACACACTCTCACTCACACACACACTCTCACACTGACACACACACACACACTCACACACTCTCACACTCTCACTCACACACTCTCAAACCTACACACACGTACACACACGTACACACACACGTACATTACACACACTACATTACACACACGTACACACGTACAGACACACACACACACGTACAGACACACACACATTACACACACTACATTACACACACGTACAGACACACACACACACGTACAGACACACACACATTACACACACTACATTACACACATGTACAGACACACACACACACGTACAGACACACACACATTACACACACGTACAGTGGTCCAGACTGTTGTTATGATGCCCTGGTGGTCCCCCTCTTTAAGAACGGGGACCGCACAGACTGTAATAACTACAGGGGCATCTCACTCCTCAGTGTGCCGGGAAAGGCTCCTGGCAAGGATCATTCAACATCGCCTTGCCAGGCACGCTGAGGAGAGGCTTGCGGAGCCCCAATGCGGTTTCAGGAAAGGGCGGTCCTGCACAGATGCCATATTTTCTGTCCGTCTGCTACAGCAGAGGTGTAGGGAATTCCAACAAGACCTACATCTCTGCTTTATTGACCTGGTCAAGGCTTATGATTCCATCATTAGGCCTGGGCTCTGGGTTGTTCTTCGTGCTTTTGGAGTACCTGACCCTCTGCTCACGTCCGGGTGCGGTCAAGGGATGGCTCCCTATTGCTCAACCACGTTGGCATCGTCCCCGACTCCTCCTGATGTCGAGGGTAAATGGGCGAGGTTTAGGACTGACTCATGCAGCTGCAATGGCTGCTTTGGGTACGCGGTCCAGACCTCCCCAGAGACCCTGGCTGACAGAGGAGGTGTCCAGGATGGTTGAGAAAAAGCGACAGGCCCACTGTCATCGGCTACAGAATCCCACGTCAGAGAATGAGGAGGCTTATCGCAGCCTTCGCTCGGAGGTTCGGAGAGCCGTGAGGCGCTGCAAGGATGGGTGGTGGTCGCGGGTTGCTGAGGAGATGGAATCTGCCTCAGTGGCTCGCGATCACAAATCTCTATTTAACTCCATCAAAAAAGGTAACCTGCAGCGCCACACCTATTACCATCATTAGGGGAAAAAACGTTGATCCAATCTCCGACCCCCGGGAACAGGTTTGCAGATTTGCTGAGCATTTCTGTGAGGTCTTGGGGGAGGGAAAATCCCTCAGCCAGGAAAACATCGTGGCACAAAGTGAGGATGACCCTGCTGAGGCTGCGGTGACTCAAATATTGGAAGAAGTCACCCTCTGTGAGTGGCTGGCTGAGGTGCCATCTGTTGAGGAAGTACTGAAGGCGATCCGGAGTCTGAGACCAGGAAAGGCAGCGGGCAGAGATGATCTCCCAAGCGAAATGCTGAGGGAGGGTGGCGTTTGTGCACAGACTGCCCTACATGACATCATAACAACAGTCTGGACCATTGGACGGGTTCCGCAGGATTGGAAGGATGCCCTGGTGGTCCCCCTCTTTAAGAAGGGGGACCGCACAGACTGTAACAACTACAGGGGCATCTCACTCCTCAGTGTGCCGGGAAAGGTCCTGGCAAGGATTATTCAACATTGCTTTGCCAGGCACGCTGAGGAGAGGCTTGTGGAGCCCCAATGCGGTTTCAGGAAAGGGCGGTCCTGCACAGATGCCATATTTTCTGTCCGTCTGCTACAGCAGAGGTGTAGGGAATTCCAGCAAGATCTACATCTCTGCTTTATTGACCTGGTCAAGGCCTATGATACGATCAATAGGCCTGGGCTCTGGGTTGTTCTTCATGCTTTTGGAGTACCTTACCCTCTGCTCACGATCATGAAGGACCTTCATGATGGTGAGCGGGCCCGGGTAAAACTACGTGGCCGGGAGTCAGAGCCATTCCCTGTACACCTTGGGGTGCGACAGGGATGTCCTCTGGCTCCCACATTATTTAATATCTATTTTGACCACGCAGTTCGTGAAGCCTTCAATAGCAGTACCGGAGGAATTTCCATCTGGTACAGATATAATGGGACGCTGATCGACGCCCGGGTGCGGTCAAAGGATGGCTCCCTATTGCTCAACTACGTTATGTATGCTGATGATTTGGTAATAGCTGCTCATTCAGAGGAGGAGTTGGAGACGCTGCTGCTGAGACTGGAGCGTGCCATCAGCCCCACCAAAACTATGCACCTGCCTGGGTATTTTGTACCATCGGACACTCCACCCCCACAACTCCCAATCGGTGATGGGGCAGTTGTGGAGAGAGTGGAGAGTTTCCCATACCTGGGAAGTGTGCTTATGACCGGCTCCGGTTTAACAGCAGAGGTCTCACTCCGAATCAGTCGAGCGGCAATATCTTTTCATCGGTTGCGTAACGCTGTGTGGAAGCTACCTGGTCTGTCGCTCCGCACTAAGCTTCAGGTCTTCTCGGCCACGGTCATTCCCTCCCTTCTCTACGCTTGCGAAACGTGGACCCCCCTAATGGAACACCTTCGCCGGTTAGAAACATTTAGGCTGGCCTGTCTACGATCCATCCTGGGTTTAACCAGACTGGATTGTGTGAGGAGCTCACAAATCCTGGAAAGATCTGGGCAAGGTTCCATCGGTGAGCTCCTCCGGCAGGCAAGGCTGCGATGGCTGGGTCATGTAGCCCGCATGCCCAGCCACCGCATGCTGAAACAGCTTTTGTTCAGCCGGATTGAGGGGGCTAAACGGGCGCGGCACGGGCTAGAGAAGAGATGGAGTGATGTGGTACAGGAGAACGTGGAGCTGAGTGGACTTGCCGATGACTGGTACCAGCGGTGTCAAGATTGGCCTCTGTGGAGCAGGCTCGTGAAGGATGCTACTGGGCAGTTGGAGGCAGTCGCCCTCCAACAACAACGGAGGGCGGAGGAGCGACGCTCACAATAACGAGCGGAGCGCCGGGTGGCTAAAGCACAGCAGGTTGGCACAGTAGGGGGCACAGGTGGTGCATCAGCCAGTCATCTCAGTCAGTCGACCCGTGGCACCTGCTGGGTCTGCCCCGTGACCTCCTGCCAGCGGGTGTTCGACACTTCACGTGGCCTCAAGGTGGCCGGGCACAAGCGTCGTGGTGACGTCACCACCACTTAGTGGCGAATGGTGGTTGTTGTTGTTGTGTCTGCGTGTGTATACGTGTACGCATGTATACGTGTGTGTGTGTACGTGTGTGTGTGTCTGCGTGTGTGTGTGTGTGTATACGTGTGTATGTATACACGTGTGTATATGTGTGTGTGTGTCTGCGTGTGTAGGTGTGTGTGTGTATACGTGTGTGTGTCTGTGTGTGTGTATACACGTGTATGTATGTATATACGTGTGTGTGTGTATATGTGTGTATGTGTGTGTACGTGTGTGTGTATACGTGTGTGTGTGTGTACGTGTGTGTGTATACGTGTGTGTGTGTGTACGTGTGTGTGTATACGTGTGTGTGTGTGTACGTGTGTGTGTATACGTGTGTGTGTGTGTGTACTGTGTGTGTACGTGTGTGTGTGTGTGTGTCTGTGTGTGTACGTGTGTGTGTGTGTGTCTGTGTGTGTACGTGTGTGTGTATGTGTACGTGTATGTGTATACGTGTGTACGTGTATGTGTATGTGTGTGTGTGTGTATGTGTGTGTGTGTGTATGTGTGTGTGTGAGTGTGTGTATACGTGTGTACGTGTATGTGTATGTGTGTGTGTGCTCGCCCCCCCCCCGCCCCCCGCCCCACCGCACCGTGCGCGTCATCCCGGCTCCCCCGTGCAGCCCCCCCGCCCCTGTACCCCCCCCGCCCCTCCCCTCCTTGCGGGGTCGCCCTTTCCTCCGCACGGCGGCCGCGGCCCCGGACGCGGCCTCCGAAGCCGCTCGCTTGACCAGTGACCGCTGGTGAAGGTGCCGCTGCTGCTGCTGCTGCTGATGATGATGCTGATGATGCTGCTGATGATGCTGATGATGCTGAGCTGAAGGCGCCGGGGCCGCAACCGGGGCGGCGGCCGCCGGCGCTGGCGGCGGCGGCGGGGGGGCGGCCGCCGCGGCACCGCCGGGCGGACGCCGGTCTTCGACGCCGGCATCGCCACCACCACCGCCATCGCCATCGCTGCTGCTGCTGCTGCTGCTACTGCTGCTGGTACTGCTGCTGCTGGAGGCGGTGCTGCTGCTGACGGCGGCGGCACCGGCGGCACCGGCACCGGCACCGGCGTCGACCGGCTGAGGTTTGACGGGCGCTGGGACGGCCGTGGGCTGCGTTGGGAACGGCCTGAACGGCGCGCGGGGGGTGGTGGAGGGGTGGAAATGCAAAGATGGAGACCACCGTGTGTAAGACACGCGCACACACACACACACGTACTCACGTACACACACACTCACGTACACACGCACACACACACGTACTCACGCATACACACACTCACGTACACACGCACACACACACGTACTCACGTACACACACACTCACTCACGCGCACACACACGTACTCACGTATACACACACTCACGTACTCACGTATACACACACGTACTCACGTATACACACACGTACACACGTACACACACACGCGCTCACACACACGTACACACACACGTACACACTCACGAATACACACACTCACGTATACACACACACAGACACGTACACACACACACTCACGTACACACACGTACACACACACACACGTACACTCATGTACACACGTACACTCACGTACACACACTCACGTACACACACACACACTCACGTACACACACACACTCACATACACACACACGTACACACACACACGCGCTCACACACACGTACACACACGTACACTCATGTACACACACACACTCACGTACACACACACACACTCATGTACGCACACACACATGTACACACACTCACGTACACACACACACACACTCACGTACACACACACACTCACACAGACACACTCACGTACACACACACGTACTCACCTGTCTGGCTGTTGTTGTGGCTGTGTGGGCGTGGTGGTGGTGACTACCGTGGCCACCGTCCCTACAGCCGCCCCACTCACAGCGACACAGCTGTTGCCGTGTGTGGCTGTTGCCGTGGCGACGGCCGCTGGGGTAACCACCGGTCCGCCTGGAACACATTCACACACACACACAGTCACACACAGTCGCACACACACACACACACAGTCACACAACAACAACAACAACCGCCATTCGCCACTAAGTGGCGGTGACGTCACCACGACGCTTGTGCCAGGCTATGTGCACCCTAGGCCACGTGAAGTGTCGAACGCCCGCGGGCAGACCCAGGTGCCACGGGTCGACTGACTGAGGTGACTGGCTGATGCACCACCTGTGCCCCCTACTGTGCCAACCTGCTGTGATTTAGCCACCCGGCATTCCGCTCGTTGTTGTGAGCGTCGCTCCTCCGCCCTCCGTTGTTGTTGGAGGGCGACTGCCTCCAACTGCCCAGTAGCGTCCTTCACGAGCCTCCTCCACAGAGGCCGATCTTGACACCGCTGGTACCAGTCATCGGCAAGTCCACTCAGCTCCACGTCCTCCTGTACCACATCACTCCATCTCTTCTCTAGCCCGTGCCGCGCTCGTTTAGCCCCCTCGATCCGGCCGAACAAAAGCTGTTTCGGCATGCGGTGGCTGGGCATGCGGGCTGCCTGACCCAGCCATCGCAGCCTTGCCCGCCGGAGGAGCTCACCGATGGGACCTTGCCCAGATCTTTCAAGGATTTGTGAGCTCCTCACACAATCCAGTCTGGTTAAACCCCGGATGGATCGTAGGGAGGCCAGCCTAAATGTTTCTAACCGGCGAAGATGTTCCATTAGGGGGTCCACGTTTCGCAAGCGTAGGGAAGGGAGGGAATGACCGTGGCCGAGAAGACCTGAAGCTTAGTGCGGAGCGACAGACCAGGTAGCTTCCACACAGCGTTACACAAACGATGAAAAGATATTGCCGCTCGACTGATTCGGAGTGAGACCTCTGCTGTTAAACTGGAGCCGGTCATAAGCACACTGCCCAGGTATGGGAAACTCTCCACTCTCTCCACAACTGCCCCATCACCGATTGGGAGTTGTGGGGGTGGAGTGTCCGATGGTACAAAATACCCAGGCAGGTGCATAGTTTTGGTGGGGCTGATGGCACACTCCAGTCTCAGCAGCAGCGTCTCCAACTCCTCCTCTGAATGAGCAGCTATTACCAAATCATCAGCATACATAACGTAGTTGAGCAATAGGGAGCCATCCTTTGACCGCACCCGGGCGTCGATCAGCCTCCCATTATATCTGTACCATATGGAGATTCCCCCGGGACAGCTATTGAAGGCTTCATGTACTACGTGGTCAAAATAGATGTTAAATAATGTGGGAGCCAGAGGACATCCCTGTCGCACCCCAAGGTGTACAGGGAATGGCTCTGACTCCCGGCCACGTAGTTTTACCCGGGCCCGCTCACCATCATGAAGGTCCTTAATGATCGTGGGCAGAGGGTCAGGTACTCCAAAAGCACGAAGAACAACCCAGAGCCCAGGCCAACTGATGGTATCATAGGCCTTGACCAGGTCAATAAAGCAGAGATGTAGGTCTTGTGGGAATTCCCTACACCTCTGCTGTAGCAGACAGACAGAAAATATGGCATCTGTGCAGGACCGCCCTTTCCTGAAACCGCATTGGGGCTCCGCAAGCCTCTCCTCAGCGTGCCTGGCAAGGCGATGTTGAATAATCCTTGCCAGGACCTTTCCCGGCACACTGAGGAGTGAGATGCCCCTGTAGTTGTTACAGCCTGTGCGGTCCCCCTTCTTAAAGAGGGCGACCACCAGGGCATCCTTCCAATCCTGCGGAACCCGTCCAGTGGTCCAGACTGTTGTTATGATGTCATATAGGGCAGTCTGTGCACAAACGCCACCCTCCCTCAGCATTTTGCTTGGGAGATCATCTCTGCCCGCTGCCTTTTCTGGTCTCAGACTCCGGATCGCCTTCAGTACTTCCTCAACAGATGGCACCTCAGCCAGCCACTCACAGGGGGTGACTTCTTCCAATATTTGAGGCACCGCAGCCTCAGCAGGGTCATCCTCACTTTGTGCCACGATGTTTTCCTGGCTGAGGGATTTCCCCTCCCCCAGGACCTCACATAAATGCTCAGCAAATCTGCAAACCTGTTCCTGGGGGTTGGAGATTGGATGACCGTTTTTTCCCCTAATGATGGTAATAGGTGTGGCGCTGCAGGTTACTTTTTTGATGGAGTTAAATATAGATTTGTGATCGTGAGCCACTGAGGCAGATTCCATCTCCTCAGCAACCTGCGACCACCACCCATCCTTGCAGCGCCTCACGGCTCTCCGAACCTCCAAGCGAAGGCTGCGGTAAGCCTCTTCATTCTTTGACGTGGGATGCTGTAGACAATTAGTGTGGGCCTGTCGCTTTTTCTCAACCATCTTGAACACCTCCTCTGTCAGCCAGGGTCTCTGGAGAGGTCTGGACCGCGTACCCAAAGCAGCCATTGCAGCTGCATGAGTCACAGTCCTAAACCTCGCCCATTTACCCTCGACATCAGGAGGAGTCGGGGACGATGCCAACCCCAGCCGCAAGCGATGATGAAATTCTCGCTTGCAACTTTCATCAGATAACTGAGACCAAGCCACTTTAGGTTGGAATGGGGTCCTGGGTGTACACCCACCACTGGAGCGGAAGAATGGCAGGCGCATCTTACAGATGACTAGTCGATGGTCAGAGGGCAGATCAGCTCCACGGTAGGTTCTGGTGTCAAGGACATGGGCTCGCATCTGCTGGTCCGTCACTATGTAGTCCAGCAGATGTTCTTGCTTGGACCCAGCATGCATCCATGATGTTGTGTGGATGCGCCGATGCCGGAACAGCGTGTTGGTAATTACAAGCCTATGGGCTGCACAAAAATCTAGCAGCCTCCTACCGTTGTTATTGAGCTGATCTGGCCCATGCCCTCCAATCACTCCAGACCAAGTGCCAGCATCATGACCAACTCAGGCATTGAAGTCACCCAACATGATGACTCTATCCCGAGGGGCCACTTTAGCCAGCACCTGTGACAGGAGGTCATAGAAGGCATCTGACTCATCGGCTTTGCCTGCATCCCTCCACGGATGCTCGTCTTTGGTGGGGGCATAAGTAACCACGACCACCACTCCTCACCTCCGATTGATGGGAAGGTGAGCCAAAAAGTAGCCTGGGGCTTACAGCTTCCCACACCTCACCGCCACGCTCCCACGCCCCCTTCATTCTTTTGTTCAAAAGAAGAGCCACACCCTGTTGTTTGGCAGTCTGCTGCCCCGAGTAGAGGACTGTCCACCCCTCATGGTGGCAGGAGCCAGAACTGGTCCACCGGACCTCCTGAATGCCACAGAGATCCAGGCGGTACCGGTCCAGCTCCCGACAGAGGAGTGGCAGCCTTTCCTCCGCAGTGAGCGTTCGAACATTCCACGTGGCCACACGAAGTGGCTTTTCGTTGTTTCTGGAGGAACCCCGAGGGTAGAGATTCAATCTCCAGGCTCCGCCAATTAGGGTTTGGCCAGGAGACGTCATAGACGCCTGTCCCCCCGGGGCCTCCGGCACAAGCTTATTAGTTACATATTTCAGTTTAACTCGTGGTTTAGTGGTAATTAATTGAAGGTGGAGGGGTTACCAGCACCTCGCACCCGTCCAGAGCCCCCATTTAGCCCCTGTGGTGGACACAGATGCCGTGAGGGGAGGAGCCAATCGGAATTGGCCCTCCCCCACAGCACTGTCCACGACAGAGTTGCCCGTCCGGCACCGCGAGGAGGTAGGGGGTTGTTTTGCCACACATACACACACACAGTCACACACACACACACACAGTCACACAGTCACACACACACAGTCACACACACACACACACGGTCACACACACAGTCACACACACACAGTCACCCACACACACAGTCACCCACACACACAGTCACCCACACACACAGTCACCCACACACACAGTCACCCACACACACAGTCACCCACACACACAGTCACCCACACACACAGTCACACACTCACAGTCACCCACACACACAGTCACACACACACACACACAGTCACCCACACACACACAGTCACCCACACACACACAGTCACACACAGTCACACACACATGGTCACACACACACGGTCACACACGGTCACACACAGTCACACACACACACACAGTCACACACACAGTCTCACACACATGGTCACACACACACACACACAGTCACACACACACACACCTGTATGCGCCACAGTGCAGGACACAGCACTAGCGGCGGTGGTGGCGGTTGTGGCTGTGGTGGTGGTGGCATTGTTGTTGTTGACTTCCATGATGCTGCTGATGCTGCTGCTGCTGTTGGCGGTGGTGTTGGCGGCGGCGGTGTTGGCGACCGCCGTGGTTGTGGTTGTGGTTGTTGTTGTTGTTGCCGATGGCGACGACAGCGGCTGTGGTGGTGCTGCTGCTGCTGTTGGCGGCGGCGGCGGCACTCCCAACGCTGACAAAGGTGGCGGTGACGATGGCGGTGGTGGCGGTGGTGGCGCTGCTGCTGCTGATGGTGGTGGTGGTGGTGTCGGTGGCGGTGCTGTCGATGGCGGTGGTGCCGGTGGTGCCGGTAGTGGTGGTGGTGCCGGTGGCGGTGGTGCCGACGATGTTGGTGGTGGTGGTGGTGGCGGCTGGGAGGGGCCGGCTCGTGGCCGGTCGGTGAAGCGTGAATCCAGGGCGGACATCGGCTCCAATCTGGGACACGCGCGGCGAGACACGGAGACACGCAGACACGGAGACACGGAGACACACGCAGTGAGACAAGCAGTGAGACACGGAGACACGGAGACACGCGCAGTGAGACACGGAGACACGCAGACACGGAGGCACGCGCAGTGAGACACGGAGACACAGTGAGACACGGAGACACAGTGAGACATGGAGACACGGAGACACGCGCAGTGAGACACGGAGACACGCAGACACGGAGACACGGAGACATGCGCAGTGAGACACGGAGACACGCAGACACGGAGACACGGAGACATGCGCAGTGAGACACGGAGACACGCGCAGTGAGACACGCAGTGAGACACGGAGACACGCGCGGCGAGACACGGAGACACGCAGACACGGAGACACGGAGACACACGCAGTGAGACACGCAGTGAGACACGCAGTGAGACACGGAGACACGCGCAGTGAGACAAGGAGACACAGTGAGACACGGAGACACAGTGAGACACGGAGACACGGAGACACGGAGACACAGTGAGACATGGAGACACGCAGACACGGAGACACACGCAGTGAGACACGGAGACATGCGCAGTGAGACACACAGACACACAGACACGTAGACACATAGACGCGTAGACACAGACACATAGACACAGAGACACACAGACACACAGACACTGAGACACTGAGACACTGAGACACACAGACATGTAGACACTGAGACACACAGACACTGAAACACACAGACACGTAGACACACAGACACACAGACACAGAGACACACAGACACTGAGACACACAGACACACAGACAGGTAGACACTGAGACACACAGACACGTAGACACACAGACACACAGGCACGCAGACACACAGACACACAGATACTGAGACACACAGACATTGAGACACACAGACACACAGACACGTAGACACGTAGACACACACAGACGTGTAAACTCAAGGACACACACAGACACACACACACACACGCACACACAGACACACACACACACACACAGACACACACAGACACACACACACACACACAGACACACAGACACATAGACACGTAAACTCTCTGTTACCCGAGTCTCTGTGCATCGGGCCTAGCCGGTGGCGAAGCCTGGGCCTCGGCCTGCTCGGGCCTGCCCGGGGTGGGAGGGGGAGAGCCCAAGGACTGGGAGGACGAGCCACCCCCTCCCAGGGCGGCAGCTCGAAACGGAGAGGGTAACACCATGTCTCTACATACACACAGAGACACACACACACACAGAGACACACACACAGAGACACACACACACAGAGACACACACACAGACACACACACACAGACACACACAGAGACACACACAGAGACACACACAGACACACACACACACAGACACACACACACAGAGACACACACACACAGAGACACACACACAGAGACACACACAGAGACACACACAGAGACACACACACACAGAGACACACACACACAGACACACACAGACACACACACACAGAGACACACACACACAGAGACACACACACACAGACACACACAGACACACACACACACACAGACACACACACAGACACACACACAGACACACAGACACACACAAAAAAAGACACACGCACATACACACACATACACACACACAGAGACACACACACACACAGACACACACATACAACAAAAAGACACACACACATACACACACATACACAGACACACACAGGCACACACACAGACACACACACAGACACACACACACACAGAGACACACACAGACACACATAGACACACACACAAGGACTCGCACATGGACACCCAGACACACAGACGCACGCACACAGACACACACACACACAGAGACACACACAGACACACATAGACACACACACAAGGACTCGCACATGGACACCCAGACACACAGACGCACGCACACAGACACAGACACAATGAGACATGGACGGACACACACACACGGACACAACCGCAAAACACGCACACGTTAGAGACACAAAGACAAATATTCCCCGTGTAGCATGAACACCGAGTCTGTGGGTCTCTGTGTGAGTGAGTCTATGGGTCTCTGTGTGAGTGAGTCTATGGGTCTCTGTGTGAGTGAGTCTATGGGTCTCTGTGTGAGTGAGTCTGTGGGTGTCTGTGTGAGTGAGTCTGTGGGTCTCTGTGTGAGTGAGTCTGTGGGTCTCTGTGTGAGTGAGTCTATGGGTCTCTGTGTGAGTGAGTCTATGGGTCTCTGTGTGAGTGAGTCTGTGGGTCTCTGTGTGAGTGAGTCTATGGGTCTCTGTGTGAGTCTATGGGTCTCTGTGTGAGTGAGTCTATGGGTCTCTGTGTGAGTGAGTCTATGGGTCTCTGTGTGAGTGAGTCTATGGGTCTCTGTGTGAGTGAGTCTATGCATCTCTGTGTGAGTGAGTCTATGGGTCTCTGTGTGAGTGAGTCTGTGGGTCTCTGTGTGAGTGAGTCTATGGGTCTCTGTGCGAGTGAGTCTATGGGTCTCTGTGCGAGTGAGTCTATGGGTCTCTGTGTGTGTGAGTCTATGGGTCTCTGTGTGAGTGAGTCTGTGGGTCTCTGTGTGAGTGAGTCTATGGGTCTCTGTGTGAGTGAGTCTATGGGTCTCTGTGTGAGTGAGTCTATGGGTCTCTGTGTGAGTGAGTTTATGGGTCTCTGTGTGAGTGAGTCTGTGGGTCTCTGTGTGAGTGAGTCTGTGGGTCTCTGTGTGTGGTGAGTCTGTGGGTCTCTGTGTGAGTGAGTCTATGGGTCTCTGTGTGATGAGTCTATGGGTCTCTGTGTGAGTGAGTCTATGGGTCTCTGTGTGAGTGAGTCTATGGGTCTCTGTGTGAGTGAGTCTATGGGTCTCTGTGTGATGAGTCTATGGGTCTCTGTGTGAGTGAGTCTATGGGTCTCTGTGTGAGTGAGTCTATGGGTCTCTGTGTGTGGTGAGTCTGTGGGTCTCTGTGTGAGTGAGTCTATGGGTCTCTGTGTGATGAGTCTATGGGTCTCTGTGTGAGTGAGTCTATGGGTCTCTGTGTGAGTGAGTCTATGGGTCTCTGTGTGAGTAAGTGTGTCTGTGTGAGTGAGTGTGTCTGTGTGTGAGTGTCTGTGTGTCTGTGTGTGTGTGTGTGTGAGTGTCTGTGTGTCTGTCTCTGTGTGTCTGTGTGTGTGTCTGTGTGTGTGTGTCTGTATGTGAGTGTGTGAATCACCCCGTGTCTAACTGCGCGATGCACAGTGGAGTGATTCTACGTCTGTGTGTCTGTGTGCATGTGAGTGTCTGTGTGTCTGTGTGTCTCTGTGTATGTGTGTCTGTGTGAGTGTGTGAATCACCCCGTGTCTAACTGCGCGATGCACAGTGGAGTGATTCTACGTCTGTGTGTCTGTGTGTGTGTCTGTGTGTGTGTGTCTGTGTGTCTGTGTGAGTGTGTGTGTGAGTGTGTGTGTGTCTGTGTGTGAGTGTCTGTGTGTGTGTGAGTGTCTGTGTGTCTGTGTGTGTGTGACTGTGTGTCTGTGTGTGTGTGTCTGTATGTGAGTGTGTGTGTGAGTGTGTGTGTGAGTGTGTGTGTGAGTGTGTGTGTGAGTGTCTGTGTGTCTGTGTGTGAGTGTCTGTGTGTGTGTGTGAGTGTCTGTGTGTGTGTGTGTCTGTATGTGAGTGTGTGTGAGTGTGTGTGTGTCTGTGTGTGAGTGTCTGTGTGTCTGTGTGTGAGTGTCTGTGTGAGTGTGTCTGTGTGAGTGTGTGAATCACCCCGTGTCTAACTGCGCGATGCACAGTGGAGTGATTCCACGTCTGTGTGTCTGTGTGTGTGTGAGTGTCTGTGTGTCTGTGTGTGAGTGTCTGTGTGTCTGTGTGTGTGAGTGTCTGTGTGAGTGTGTCTGTGTGAGTGTGTGTGTGTGAGTGTGTGAATCACCCCGTGTCTAACTGCACGATGCACAGTGGAGTGATTCCACGTCTGTGAGTCTGTGTGTCTGTGTGAGTGTCTGTGTGTCTGTGTGTGAGTGTCTGTGTCTGTGTGTGTGAGTGTCTGTGTGTCTGTGTGTGTGAATCACCCCGTGTCTAACTGCGCGATGCACAGTGGAGTGATTCTACGTCTGTGTGTCTGTGTGTGTGTGAGTGTGTCTGTGTGTGTGAGTGTCTGTGTGTGTGAGTGTCTGTGTGTGTGAGTGTGTGAATCACCCCGTGTCTAACTGCGCGATGCACAGTGGAGTGATTCTACGTCTGTGTGTCTGTGTGTCTGTGTGTGTGTGAGTGTCTGTGTGTGTGTGAGTGTCTGTGTGTGTGTGAGTGTCTGTGTGTCTGTATGTGAGTGTGTGTGAGTGTGTGTGTGTCTGTGTGTGAGTGTCTGTGTGTCTGTGTGTGTGTGAGTGTGTCTGTGTGTGTGAGTGTCTGTGTGTCTGTGTGTGTGAGTGTCTGTGTGTCTGTGTGTGTGAATCACCCCGTGTCTAACTGCGCGATGCACAGTGGAGTGATTCTATGTCTGTGTGTGTGTGTGTCTGTGAGTGTCTGTGTGTGAGTGTCTGTGTGTCTGTGTGTGTGTCTGAGTGTGTGAATCACCCCGTGTCTAACTGCACGATGCACAGTGGAGTGATTCTACGTCTGTGTGTGTGTGTGTGTCTGTGAGTGTCTGTGTGTGAGTGTCTGTGTGTGTGAATCACCCCGTGTCTAACTGCGCGATGCACAGTGGAGTGATTCTACGTCTGTGTGTGTGTGTGTGTGTCTGCGAGTGTCTGTGTGTGAGTGTCTGTGTGTCTGTGTGTGTGTCTGAGTGTGTGAATCACCCCGTGTCTAACTGCGCGATGCACAGTGGAGTGATTCTACGTCTGTGTGTCTGTGTGTGTGTCTGTGAGTGTATGTGTGTGAGTGTCTGTGTGTGTGTGTGTGTGAGTGTGTGTCTGTGTGTGTGAGTGTCTGTGTGTCTCTGTGTGTGAGTGTCTGTGTGTCTGAGTGTGTGAATCACCCCGTGTCTAACTGCGCGATGCACAGTGGAGTGATTCTACGTCTGTGTGTCTGTGTGTGAGTGTCTGTGTGTGTGAATCACCCCGTGTCTAACTGCACGATGCACAGTGGAGTGATTCTACGTCTGTGTGTCTGTGTGTGTGTGTGAGTGTCTGTCTGTCTGTGTGTGTCTGTGTGTGTGAGTGTCTGTGTGTCTGTGTGTGTGAGTGTCTGTGTGTCTGAGTGTGTGAATCACCCCGTGTCTAACTGCGCGATGCACAGTGGAGTGATTCTACGTCTGTGTGTCTGTGTGTGTGAGTGTCTGTGTGTCTGAGTGTCTGTGTGTGAGTGTCTGTGTGTGTGTGTGTGTGAGTGTGTGTCTGTGTGTGTGAGTGTCTGTGTGTCTGTGTGTGTGAGTGTGTGTGTCTGAGTGTGTGAATCACCCCGTGTCTAACTGCGCGATGCACAGTGGAGTGATTCTGAGTCTGTGTGTGTGTGTGAGTGTCTGTGTGTGTGTGAGTGTCTGTGTGTGTGTGTCTGTGTGTGCGAGTGTCTGTGTGTGTGTGTGTGTGTCTGTGTGTGTGAATCACCCCGTGTCTAACTGCGCGATGCACAGTGGAGTGATTCTACGTCTGTGTGTGTGTGTGAGTGTCTGTGTGTGTGTGAGTGTCTGTGTGTGTGTGAGTGTGTGTGTGTCTGAGTGTGTGAATCACCCCGTGTCTAACTGCGCGATGCACAGTGGAGTGATTCTACGTCTGTGTGTCTGTGTGTGTGTGTGAGTGTCTGTCTGTCTGTGTGTGTCTGTGTGTGTGTGTGAGTGTCTGTGTGTCTGTGTGTGTGAGTGTCTGTGTGTCTGAGTGTGTGAATCACCCCGTGTCTAACTGCGCGATGCACAGTGGAGCGATTCTACGTCTGTGTGTCTGTGTGTGTGAGTGTCTGTGTGTCTGTGTGTCTGTGTGTGTGTCTGTGTGTGTGTGTGTGTGAGTGTCTGTGTGTGTGTGAGTGTGTGTGTCTGAGTGTGTGAATCACCCCGTGTCTAACTGCGCGATGCACAGTGGAGTGATTCTACGTCTGTGTGTGTCTGTGAGTGTGAGTGTCTGTGTGTCTGAGTGTCTGTGTGTGTGTGTCTGAGTGTGTGAATCACCCCGTGTCTAACTGCGCGATGCACAGTGGAGTGATTCTACGTCTGTGTGTCTGTGTGTGTGAGTGTGAGTGTCTGTGTGTCTGAGTGTCTGTGTGTGTGTGTCTGAGTGTGTGAATCACCCCGTGTCTAACTGCGCGATGCACAGTGGAGTGATTCTACGTCTGCCGTCCGCGGTCCGGGTTTCCTTCTGCGTCTTCAGGAGGTTCTGGGGACACAAAGACGCGGACACTCGGACACTCGGACACTCGGACACTCGGACACTCGGACACTCGGACACTCGGACACTCGGACACGCGGACACTCGGACACGCCGCCTCCAACTAGCCCGGCAGTGTCCGCAACATGCACCTAGCCTGGCACGGCCCAGCAGCAGCGGCGTCCTTCACAGAGGCCAATATTGACACCGCTGGGAAGTTCACTCAGCTCCACGTCTTCCTGTTGCACGTCAGTCACTCACTCACTCAGTCACTCCTCAGTCAGTCACACACTCACTCAGTCACTCACTCACTCAGTCACTCACTCACTCAGTCACTCCTCAGTCAGTCACACACTCACACACTCACTCACTCACCCACTCACTCACTCAGTCACACACTCACCCACACACTCACTCACCCACTCACTCACCCACCCACTCACTCACCCACCCGCACCACCACACACACCACACACACACCACACACACACCACCCACACACACACCACACACACACCACACACACACCACACCACACCCACCCACACACCACACACACCACCCACACACCACCCACACCACACCACAACACACCACCCACACCACACACCACCACACACCACCCACACCACACACCACCCACACACCCACCCACACACACCCACCCACACACCACACCACACACACCACACCCACCCACACTACCACACACCACCCACACCACCACCCACACCACACCCACACACCACCCACACACCACCCCACACACAACCCACCACACACACCACCCACACACCCACCAACCCACCCACACCACCCACTACCACACCACCCACCCACCACACCACCCCCACACCACACACACACACACCACCCACACACCACACACACACACCACCCACACTACCACACACCACACCACACACAACACCCACCCACACACCACACACACCACACACACCACCCACCCACACCCACCCACACCCACCCACACCACCCACCACCCACACCACACACACACACACCACCCACACCACACACACACACACCACCCACACTACACACCACACACCCACCACACCACCCACACACACACACCACACACACCACACACACCACCCACACCACACACACCACCCACACACCCACCCACCCACACACACCACCCACCCGCACCACACCCACACACCACACTACCACACCCACACACACCACACACACCACCCACACACCCACCAACCCACACCACCCACACACACACCACACACACCCACCCACACCACCCACACACACCACACACACCACCCACACCCACCCACACCCACCCACACCACCACCCACCCACCACACACACCACCCCACCCACCCACACCACCCACACACACCACCCACCCACACACCACCCACCACACCCACCACACCCACCCACACACACCACCACACCACCACCCACCCACCTTCCTGATCTCCTCGAGGCTTTCCCCGTTGAGCAACGAAGGGAACGGCCCGGCCCCTCCCCCGCCCGCTTGATTGACAGCGAGCGACGAGGTGGAGCCATTGGCCGAGGGTGGATGAGGAGGCGGCGGAGGCGGTGGAGGCGGTGGTGGAGGCGGCGGAGGCGGTGGTGGCGGTGCTACCCGATTGCCTGTCTGGTAGCTGAGTGTTGCTGGATCTTCGATGACGATGGCCCGCAGGGATGGAGGCTCGGCACATAGCCACGTGCCGTATGTCTTGTGGTGGATCGAGTTCTGGTGGTGGTGGGGGGGTGGTGGTGGTGGTGGGGGGGTGGTGGTGGGGGGGTGGTGGGTGGGGGGGTTATAGGTGGACTCAGACAGAGAGTAAGTTGGTGTGTCATAGTGTAGCGGTATAGTGGTGTTGTGTTATGGTGTTGTGTTATGGTGTTGTGTTATAGTGTAGTGTATAGTGTAGTGTATAGTGTAGTGTATAGTAGTGTATAGTGTAGTGTATAGTGTAGTAGTGTAGTGCAGTGTGTAGTGTATAGTGTAGTGTATAGTGTAGTGTATAGTAGTGTATAGTGTAGTAGTGTAGTGTATAGTGTAGTGCAGTGTGTAGTGTATAGCGTAGTGTATAGTGTAGTGTATAGTAGTGTATAGTGTAGTGTGTAGTAGTGTATAGTGTAGTGTATAGTGTGGTGTATATTGTAGTGTATTGTGTAGTAGTGTAGTGTATAGTGTAGTGTATAGTGTAGTGTATAGTGCAGTGTATAGTGCAGTGTATAGTGCAGTGTATAGTACAGTGTATAGTGTAGTGTATAGTGTAGTGTATAGTGTAGTGTGTAGTGTAGTGTGTAGTGTAGTGTATAGTGTAGTAGTATAGTGTAGTGTACAGTGAGGGAAAAAAGTATTTGATCCCCTGCTGATTTTGTACGTTTGCCCACTGACAAAGCAATGATCAGTCTATAATTTTAATGGTAGGTTTATTTGAACAGTGAGAGACAGAATAACAACAAAAAAATCCGGAAAAACGCATGTCAAAAATGTTATAAATTGATTGGCATTTTAATGAGGGAAATAAGTATTTGAGCCCTCTGCAAAACATGACTTAGTACTTGGTGGCAAAACCCTTGTTGGCAATCACAGAGGTCAGACGTTTCTTGCAGTTGGCCACCAGGTTTGCACACATCTCAGGAGGGATTTTGTCCCACTCCTCTTTGCGGATCTTCTCCAAGTCATTAAGGTTTCGAGGCTGGCGTTTGGCAACTCGAACCTTCAGCTCCCTCCACGGATTTTCTATGGGATTAAGGTCTGGAGACTGGCTAGGCCACTCCAGGACCTTAATGTGCTTCTTCTTGAGCCACTCCTTTGTTGCCTTGGCCGTGTGTTTTGGGTCATTGTCATGCTGGAATACCCATCCACGGACCCATTTTCAATGCCCTGGCTGAGGGAAGGAGGTTCTCGCCCAAGATTTGACGGTACATGGCTCCGTCCATCGTCCCTTTGATGCGGTGAAGTTGTCCTGTCCCCTTAGCAGAAAAACACCCCCAAAGCATAATGTTTCCACCCCCATGTTTGACGGTGGGGATGGTGTTCTTGGGGTCATAGGCAGCATTCCTCCTCCTCCTCCTCCAAACACGGCGAGTTGAGTTGATGCCAAAGAGCTCCATTTTGGTCTCATCTGACCACAACACTTTCACCCAGTTGTCCTCTGAATCATTCAGATGTTCATTGGCAAACTTTAGACGGGCATGTATATGTGCTTTCTTGAGCAGGGGGACCTTGCGGGCGCTGCAGGATTTCAGTCCTTCACGGCGTAGTGTGTTACCAATTGTTTTCTTGGTGACTATGGTCCCAGCTGCCTTGAGATCATTGACAAGATCCTCCCGTGTAGTTCTGGGCTGATTCCTCACCGTTCTCATGATCATTGCAACTCCACGAGGTGAGATCTTGCATGGAGCCCCAGGCCGATGGAGATTGACAGTTTTTTTGTGTTTCTTCCATTTGCGAATAATCTCACCAACTGTTGTCACCTTCTCAACAAGCTGCTTGGCAATGGTCTTGTAGCCCATTCCAGCCTTGTGTAGGTCTACAATCTTGTCCCTGACATCCTTGGAGAGCTCTTTGGTCTTGGCCATGGTGGAGAGTTTGGAATCTGATTGATTGATTGCTTCTGTGGACAGGTGTCTTTTATACAGGTAACAAGCTGAGATTAGGAGCACTCCCTTTAAGAGTGTGCTCCTAATCTCAGCTCGTTACCTGTATAAAAGACACCTGGGAGCCATAAATCTTTCTGATTGAGAGGGGGTCAAATACTTATTTCCCTCATTAAAATGCAAATCAACTTATCACATTTTTGACATGTGTTTTTCTGGATTTTGTTGTTATTCTGTCTCTCACTGTTCAAATAAACCTACCACTAAGACTATAGACTGATCATTTCTTTGTCAGTGGGCAAACGTAAAAAATCAGCAGGGGATCAAATACTTTTTTTCCCTCACTGTATAGTGTAGTGTAGTGTATAGTGTAGTGTGTCGTGTAGTGTGTAGTGTAGTAGTGTAGTGTTTAGTGTAGTGTATAGTAGTGTAGTGTTAATTAGTATAGTGTATAGTGTAGTGTATAGTGTAGTATATAGTGTAGTGTATAGTGTAGTGTATAGTAGTGTAGTGTATAGTGTAGTGTATAATGTATAGTGTAGTGTGTAGTGTATAGTGTAGTGTATAGTGGTGTAGTAGTGTATAGTAGTGTAGTAGTGTATAGTAGTGTAGTAGTGTATAGTAGTGTATAGTGTAGTGTATAATGTAGTGTATAGTGATGTAGTAGTGTATAGTATAGTGTAGTGTATAGTAGTGTAGTAGTGTATGGTGTAGTGTATAGTAGTGTAGTAGTGTATAGTATAGTGTAGTGTATAGTAGTGTATAGTGTAGTGTATAGTGTATAGTGTAGTGTATAGTGTATAGCATAGTGTATAGTAGTGTATAGTGTAGTAGTGTATAGTGTAGTGTATAGTGTAGTGTAGTAGTGTATAGTGTAGTAGTGCATAGTGTAGTGTAGTAGTGTATAGAGTAGTAGTGTAGTAGTGTATAGAGTAGTAGTGTAGTAGTGTATAGTGTAGTAGAGTAGTAGTGTAGTAGTGTATAGTGTAGTGTAGTAGTGTATAGTGTAGTAGTGTAGTGTATAGTGTATAGTAGTGTGTAGTGTAGTGTAGTAGTGTATAGTAGTGTATAGTGTAGTAGTGTATAGTGTAGTGTATAGTAGTGTATAGTGTAGTAGTGTATAGTGTAGTGAAGTAGTGTATAGTGTAGTGTAGTGTATAGTGTAGTGTATAGTGTAGTGTATAGTAGTGTAGTGTATAGTGTAGTGTATAGTGTAGTGTATAGTGTAGTGTACAGTGTAGTAGTGTATAGTGTAGTGTAGTAGTGTATAGTGTACAGTGTAGTAGTGTATAGTGTAGTGTAGTAGTGTATAGTGTACAGTGTAGTAGTGTAGTGTATAGTGTAGTGTAGTACAGTGTATAGTGTAGTGTATAGTGTAGTAGTGTACAGTGTATAGTGTAGTGTATACTAGTGTATAGTGTAGTGTATAGTGTAGTACAGTGTTATAGTGTAGTGTATAGTACAGTGTAGTACAGTGTAGTAGTGTACAGTGTAGTAGTGTATAGTGTAGTAGTGTATAGTGTAGTAGTGTATAGTGTAGTAGTGTACAGTGTAGTACAGTGTAGTAGTGTATAGTGTAGTAGTGTATAGTGTAGTAGTGTATAGTGTAGTAGTGTACAGTGTAGTACAGTGTAGTAGTGTATAGTGTAGTAGTGTACAGTGTAGTACAGTGTAGTGGTGTATAGTGTAGTAGTGTATAGTGTAGTAGTGTATAGTGTAGTAGTGTATAGTGTAGTAGTGTACAGTGTAGTACAGTATAGTAGTGTATAGTGTAGTAGTGTACAGTGTAGTACAGTGTAGTAGTGTATAGTGTAGTGTAGTGAACCTTCTCGTCGTGAGTGAGAGGATTTCCCAGCTCGTGTCTCTCAAACTCCACGAAAGCCACGGAGCCGTCCATGGAGCAGACGAGAAGAGCACGTCCACACGCACTCCTAGACACACACACACACAGACACAGTGTCACATAGACACATATACACTGTCACACATACACACATATACATAGTGTCACACACACACACACACAGACACAGTGTCACACACACTCCTAGACACACACAAAAGACAAAGATCCCCCATATAGCCTGTAACAGACTGTAGGGGCAAGTGCTGTTAGCGAGCACCTATGAAGGCCAGAACGGTACACGAGGGGGTGGGTGGCCAGCACCACGCCCGACCGCCTTTGTCTCCCTAGTGGCGATGTTTACACACCGCACCAGGTACTCATTTGAGGCTGAGTCGACCTAGGGGAGGCCCGGGACCGGTTCACATAATCGTCACTGGTGTTGGCCGTGAGCGGGAATCGAACCCGGGTCGCCAGGTTCATAGCGCAGCGCGCTAACCGCTACACTACCGCTCCCCACTAGACACACACACACACAGTGTCACACACACACACAGACACAGTGTCACACAGTGTCACACACACAGTGTCACACAGTGTCACACAGATACATAGTGTCACACACAGTGTCACACAGATACATAGTGTCACACACAGTGTCACACACAGTGTCACACACAGTGTCACATAGACACAGTGTCACACATAGTGTCACACACACATAGATACACACAGTGTCACACACACACAGTGTCACACACAGTGTCACATAGACACAGTGTCACACACAGTGTCACACAGTGTCACATAGATACACACAGTGTCACACAGTGTCACATAGATACACAGTGTCACACAGTGTCACATAGATACACAGTGTCACACACACACAGTGTCACACACAGTGTCACACAGTGTCACACACAGTGTCACACACACTCCTAGACACACACACAGACACAGTGTCACACACAGTGTCACACACACACAGTGTCACACACACACAGTGTCACACACACACAGTGTCACACATAGTGTCACATAGACACACAGTGTCACACACACACAGTGTCACACACAGTGTCACACATACATACATAGTGTCACACATACATACATAGTGTCACACACACACAGTGTCACACACAGTGTCACACATACATAGTGTCACACACAGTGTCACACACACACAGTGTCACACATACATAGTGTCACACACATAAACAGTGTCACACATACACACACACAGACACACAGTGTCACATAGATACATACATACACAGTGTCACACACGCACACATATACATAGTGTCACACATACATATATACATAGTGTCACAGACACACACACATACAGTGTCACATAGATACATAGTGTCACATAGACACACACACATACACAGTGTC
Organism: Petromyzon marinus; assembly: GCF_048934315.1. Taxonomy (NCBI): domain Eukaryota; kingdom Metazoa; phylum Chordata; class Hyperoartia; order Petromyzontiformes; family Petromyzontidae; genus Petromyzon; species Petromyzon marinus. The sequence goes on along the minus strand of NC_133749.1, from coordinate 2,287,631 downwards.
ACATAGATACACACATACACAGTGTCACACATACATATATACATAGTGTCACATAGACACATACACAGTGTCACATAGATACATAGTGTCACATAGACACACACACATATACTCAGTGTCACATAGATACACACACATACACAGTGTCACACATACATACATACACAGTGTCACACATACACACCCACACACACAGTGTCACATAGATACATACATACACACATACACACACATATACATAGTGTCACATAGACACACATATACACAGTGTCACATACACACACATACACAGTGTCACACACGCACATACACACTCACACACACACAGACACACACCACACGGACACACCGCACAGAGACACCAAGGAGACACGGAGACACACGGGGAGACACACGGGGAGACACGGGAAGACAGGGGAGACACGGGGAGACACGGGGAAACACACGGGAGACACGGGGAGAGACACGGGAGACACGGGGAGACACGAGGCGACACACGGGGAGACACGGGGAGACACGGGGAGACACGGGGAGAAAAACAGGGACATCAATGAGACAACACTTGCATGTCTGTGTCTCTGTGTGTGTCTATGTGTGTGTGACTGTGTGTGTCTATGTGTGTGTGTATGTGTGTGTGACTGTGTGTGTGTCTATGTGTGTGTCTGTGTGTGTGTACGTGTGTGTGTGTGTGTACGTGTGTGTGTACGTGTGTACACACACACGTGGTGGGGAGCGATAGTGTAGCGGTTAGCGCTACGCTGCGCTATGAACCTGGCGACCCGGGTTCGATTCCCGCTCACGGCCAACACCAGTGACGATTATCTGAACCGGTCCCGGGCCTCCCCTAGGTCTACTCAGCCTCAAATGAGTACCTGGTGCGGTGTGTAAACATCGCCACTAGGGAGACAAAGGCGGTCGGGCGTGGTGCTGGCCACCCACCCCCTCGTGTACCGTTCCGGCCTTCACAGGTGCTCGCTAACAGCACTTGCCCCTACAGTCTGTTAAGGCTACATGGGGGATCTTTGTATCTTTGTTGTGTACGTTTGTGTCTATATGTGTGTGTCTATGTGTGTGTGTCTATGTGTGTGTGTCTATGTGTGTGTCTGTGTGTGTCTATGTGTGTGTGTCTATGTGTGTGTGTCTATGTGTGTGTGTCTATGTGTGTGTGTCTATGTGTGTGTGTGACTGTGTGTGTGACTGTGTGTGTGACTGTGTGTGTGTCTATGTGTGTGTGACTGTGTGTGTGACTGTGTGTGTGTCTGTGTGTGTGTCTGTGTCTGTGTGTGTCTGTGTGTGTCTATGTGTCTGTACGTGTGTGTGTCTATGTGTGTGTCTATGTGTGTGTCTATGTGTGTGTACGTGTGTGTCTATGTGTGTGTGTCTATGTGTGTGTGTCTATGTGTGTGTACGTGTGTGTGTCTATGTGTGTGTGTCTATATGTGTGTACGTGTGTGTGATTATGTGTGTTTATTTGTGTGTGACTGTGTGTGTGTGTGTACGTGTGTGTGTCTATGTGTGTGTGACTGTGTGTGTGTCTATATGTGTGTGACTGTGTGTGTATGTGTGTGTGTGTCTATGCGTGACAGGTGCCTTCTATGACCTCCTGTCACAGGTGCTGGCTAAAGTGGCCCCTCTGGATAGAGTCATCTTGTTGGGTGACTTCAATGCCCGAGTTGGTCATGATGCTGGCACCTGGTCTGGAGTGATTGGAGGGCATGGGCCAGATCAGCTCAATAACAACGGTAGGAGGCTGCTAGATTTTTGTGCAGCCCATGGGCTTGTAATTACCAACACGCTGTTCCAGCATCGGCGCATCCACACAACATCATGGATGCATGCCAGGTCCAAGCAAGAACATCTGCTGGACTACATAGTGACGGATCAGCGGATGCGAGCCCATGTCCTTGACACCAGGACCTACCGTGGAGCTGATCTGTCCTCTGACCATCGACTAGTCATCTGTAAGATGCGCCTGCCATTATTCCACTCCGGTGGTGGGTGTACACCCAGGACCCCACTCCAACCTAAAGTGGCCTGGTCTCAGTTATCTGATGAAAGTTGCAAGCGAGAATTTCATCATCGCTTGCGGCTGGGATTGGCATCGTCCCCGACTCCTGATGTCGAGGGTAAATGGGCGAGGTTTAGGACTGTGACTCATGCAGCTGCAATGGCTGCTTTGGGTACGCGGTCCAGACCTCCCCAGAGACCCTGGCTGACAGAGGTGTTCAGAATGGTTGAGAAAAAGTGACAGGCCCACTGTCATCGGCTACAGAATCCCACGTCAGAGAATGAGGAGGCTTACCGCAGCCTTTGCTCGGAGGTTCGGAGAGCCGTGAGGCGCTGCAAGGATGGGTGGTGGTCGCGGGTTGCTGAGGAGATGGAGTTTGCCTCAGTGGCCCGTGATCACACATCTCTATTTAACTCCATCAAAAAAGTAACCTGCAGCGCCACACCTATTACCATCATTAGGGGGAAAAACGGTGATCCAATCTCCGACCCCCAAGAACAGGTTTGCAGATTTGCAGATTTGCTGAGCATTTCTGTGAGGTCCTGGGGGAGGGAAAATCCATCAGCCAGGAAAACATCGTGGCACAAAGTGAGGATGACCCTGCTGAGGCTGCGGTGCCTCAAATATTGGAAGAAGTCACCCCCTGTGAGTGGCTGGCTGAGGTGCCATCTGTTGAGGAAGTACTGAAGGCGATCCGGAGTCTGAGACCAGGAAAGGCAGCGGGCAGAGATGATCTCCCAAGCGAAATGCTGAGGGAGGGTGGCGTTTGTGCACAGACTGCCCTATATGACATCATAACAACGGTTTGGACCACTGGACGGGTTCCGCAGGATTGGAAGGATGCCCTGGTGGTTCCCCTTTTTAAGAAGGGGGACCGCACAGACTGTAACAACTACAGGGGCATCTCACTCCTCAGTGTGCCGGGAAAGGTCCTGGCAACGATTATTCAGCATCGCCTTGCCAGGCACGCTGAGGAGAGGCTTGCGGAGCCCCAATGCGGTTTCAGGAAAGGGCGGTCCTGCACAGATGCCATATTTTCTGTCCGTCTGCTACAGCAGAGGTGTAGGAAATTCCAACAAGACCTACATCTCTGCTTTATTGACCTGGTCAAGGCCTATGATACCATCAGTAGGCCTGGGCTCTGGGTCGTTCTTCGTGCTTTTGGAGTACCTGACCCTCTGCTCACGATCATTAAGGACCTTCATGATGGTGAGCGGGCCCGGGTAAAACTACGTGGCCGGGAGTCAGAGCCATTCCCTGTACACCTTGGGGTGCGACAGGGATGTCCTCTGGCTCCCACATTATTTAACATCTATTTTGACCACGTAGTTCGTGAAGCCTTCAATAGCTGTACCGGGGGAATCTCCATATGGTACAGATATAATGGGAGGCTGATCGATGCCCGGGTGCGGTCAAGGGATGGCTCCCTATTGCTCAACCATGTTATGTATGCTGATGATTTGGTAATAGCTGCTCAGTCAGAGGTGGAGTTGGAGACGCTGCTGCTGAGATTGGAGCGTGCCACTAAGAGGTGGGGCCTTACCATCAGCCCCACCAAAACTAAGCACCTGCCTGGGTATTTTGTACCATCGGACACTCCACCCCCACAACTCCCAATCGGTGATGGGGCAGTTGTGGAGAGAGTGGAGAGTTTCCCATACCTGGGCAGTGTGCTTATGACTGGCTCCAGTTTAACAGCAGAGGTCTCACTCCGAATCAGTCGAGCGGCAATATCTTTTCATCGGTTGCGTAACGCTGTGTGGAAGCTACCTGGTCTGTCGCTCCGCACTAAGCTTCAGGTCTTCTCGGCCACGGTCATTCCCTCCCTTCTCTACGCTTGCGAAACGTGGACCCCCCTAATGGAACATCTTCGCCGGTTAGAAACATTTAGGCTGGCCTGCCTACGATCCATCCTGGGTTTAACCAGACTGGATTGTGTGAGGAGCTCACAAATCCTTGAAAGATCTGGGCAAGGTCCCATCGGTGAGCTCCTCCGGCGGGCAAGGCTGCGATGGCTGGGTCATGTAGCCCGCATGCCCAGCCAACGCATGCCGAAACAGCTTTTGTTCGGCCAGATCGAGGGGGCTAAGCGGGCGCGGCACGGGCTAGAGAAGAGATGGAGTGATGTGGTACAGGAGAACGTGGAGCTGAGTAGACTTGCCGATGACTGGTACCAGCGGTGTCAAGATCGACCTCTGTGGAGGAGGCTCGTGAAGGATGCTACTGGGCAGTTGGAGGTAGTCGCCCTCCAATAACAACGGAGGGCGGAGGAGCGACGCTCACAACAACGAGCGGAGCGCCGGGTGGCTAAAGCACAGCAGGTTGGCACAGTAGGGGGCACAGGTGGTGCATCAGCCAGTCATCTCAGTCAGTCGACCCGTGGCACCTGGGTCTGCCCCGTGACCTCCTGCCAGCGGGCGTTCGACACTTCACGTGGCCTCAGGGTGCACATAGCCTGGCACAAGCGTCGTGGTGACGTCACCGCCACTTAGGGGCGAATGGCGGTTGTTGTTGTTGTTGTGTGTGTCTGTATGTGTGTGTGACTGTGTGTAGGTGTGTGTAAGTGTGTTTAGGTGTGTGTGGGGAGCGATAGTGTAGCGGTTAGCGCTACGCTGCGCTATGAACCTGGCGACCCGGGTTTGATTCCCACTCACGGCCAACACCAGTGACGATTATCTGAACCGGTCCCAGGCCTCCCCTAGGTCGACTCAGCCTCAAATGAGTACCTGGTGCGGTGTGTAAACATCGCCACTGGGGAGACAAAGGCGGTCGGGCGTGGTGTTGGCCACCCACCCTTCGCGTACCGTTCCGGCCTTCATAGGCGCTCGCTAACAGCACTTGCCCCTACAGTCTGTTACAGGCTATATGGGGGATCTTTGTCTTTTGTGTCTGTGTGTGTCTGTGTGTGTGTATGTGTGTGTGTATGTGTGTGTGTCTGTGTGTGTGTATGTTTGTGTGTATGTGTGTGTGTCAGTGTCTGTGTATGTGTGTGTCTGTGTGTGTGTCTGTGTGTGTATGTATGTGTGTATGTGTGTGTGTATGTGTGTGTGTATGTGTGTGTGTATGTGTGTGTGTCTGTGTGTGTGTGTATGTGTGTGTGTATGTGTGTGTGTCAGTGTCTGTGTATGTGTGTGTGTGTGTCTGTGTGTGTATATGTGTGTGTGCATGTGTGTGTGTATGTGTGTGTATGTGTGTGGCTGTGTGTGTCTGTGTGTGTGTCTGTGTGTGTGTGTATGTGTGTGTGTGTGTCTGTGTATGTGTGTGTATGTGTGTCTGTGTGTGTGTCTGTAGGGGTGTCTGTATGTGTGTCTGTGTATGTGTCTGTGTGTGTGTCTGTATGTGTGTCTGTATGTGTGTCTGTGTGTGTGTGTGCGTGTGTCTGTGTGTGTGTGTATGTGTGTCTGTGTGTGTGTCTGTGTGTATGTGTGTCTGTGTGTGTGTCTGTGTGTATGTCTCTGTGTGTGTCTGTGTGTGTGTCTGTATGTGTGTCTGTGTGTGTGTATGTGTGTGTGTGTCTGTGTATGTGTGTGTGTGTGTCTGTGTATGTGTGTGTGTGTGTCTGTGTGTGTGTCTGTGTGTGTATGTGTGTGTGTATGTGTGTGTGTCTGTGTGTGTGTATGTGTGTGTGTCTGTGTGTGTGTATGTGTGTGTGTCTGTGTGTGTCTGTATGTGTGTGTGTGTCTGTGTGTGTGTCTGTATGTGTGTGTGTGTCTGTGTGTGTGTCTGTGTGTGTGTGTGTCTGTGTGTGTGTATGTGTGTGTGTATGTGTCTGTGTGTGTGCGTGTGTCTGTGTCACCAGGAGATGTCCATGATTGATTTCTCAAAGAGGTCGTGGATGACGACCAGAGGCCGCTTCAGACACGTCAGCTGTGCCGGGGGAAAACAAGAGGGGAAGTATGGCTCACCACTCACCTACACACTCACCACTCACTCACCACTCACTCACCACTCACTCACCACTCACTCACCTACACACTCACCACTCACTCACCACTCACTCACCTACACACTCACCACTCACCTACACACTCACCACTCACCTACACACTCACCACTCACTCACCACTCACCTAAACACTCACTCACCTACACACTCACCTACACACTCACCACTCACCAATCACTCACCACTCACTCACCTACACACTCACCACTCACTCACCACTCACCACTCACTCACCACTCACTCACCTACACACTCACCACTCACTCACTCACTCACCACTCCCTCACCACTCACTCACCTACACACTCACCACTCACTCACCACTCACTCACCACTCACTCACCTACACACTCACCACTCACCTACACACTCACCACTCACTCACCACTCACTCACCACTCACTCACCACTCACCTACACACTCACCACTCACTCACCACTCACCTACACACTCACCTACACACTCACCTACACACTCACCAACACACTCACCACTCACTCACCTACACACTCACCTACACTCACCTACACACTCACCACTCACTCACCTACACACTCACCTACACACTCACCACTCACCTACACACTCACCACTCACCACTCACCTACACACTCACCACTCACCACTCACCTACACACTCACCACTCACTCACCTACACACTCACCTACACACTCACCACTCACTCACCACTCACTCACCACTCACTCACACACTCACCTACACACTCACCACTCACTCACCTACACACTCACCTACACACTCACCACTCACTCACCACTCACTCACCTACACACTCACTCACCTACACACTCAACACTCACTCACCACTCACTCACCTACACACTCACTCACCTACACACTCACCACTCACCTACACACTCACCACTCACTCACCACTCACCACTCACCTACACACTCACCACTCACTCACCACTCACCTACACACTGACCTACACACTCACCACTCACCTACACACTCACCACTCACCTACACACTCACCACTCACTCACCACTCACCTACACACTCACCACTCACCTACACACTCACCACTCACTCACCACTCACCACTCACCTACACACTCACCACTCACTCACCACTCACCACTCACTCACCTACACATACACACTCACTCACCAGTCACTCACCACTCACTCACCTACACATACACACTCACTCACCACTCACTCACCACTCACGTACACACTCACCACTCACCTACACACTCACCACTCACTCACCACTCACCTACACACTCACCACTCACTCACCACTCACTCACCACTCACTCACCACTCACCTACACACTCACCACTCACCTACACACTCACCACTCACTCACCACTCACCTACACACTCACCACTCACTCACCACTCACCTACACACTCACCACTCACCTACACACTCACCACTCACTCACCACTCACCTACACACTCACCACTCACCACTCACTCACCTACACACTCACCACTCACTCACCACTCACTCACCTACACACTCACCACTCACTCACCACTCACTCACCTACACACTCACCACTCACTCACCACTCACCTACACACTCACCACTCACCACTCACTCACCTACACACTCACCACTCACTCACCACTCACCTACACACTCACCACTCACCACTCACTCACCTACACACTCACCACTCACTCACCACTCACTCACCACTCACCTACACACTCACCTACACACTCACCACTCACCTACACACTCACCACTCACCTACACACTCACCACTCACTCACCACTCACCTAAACACTCACCACTCACTCACCACTCACTCACCTACACACTCACCACTCACTCACCACTCACTCACCTACACACTCACCACTCACTCACCACTCACCTACACACTCACCTACACACTCACCACTCACTCACCACTCACCTACACACTCACCTACACACTCACCACTCACCTACACACTCACCTACACACTCACCACTCACCTACACACTCACCACTCACTCACCTACACACTCACCACTCACCTACACACTCACCACTCACTCACCACTCACTCACCACTCACCTACACACTCACCACTCACTCACCACTCACCTACACACTCACCTACACACTCACCACTCACCTACACACTCACCACTCACCTACACACTCACCTACACACTCACCTACACACTCACCACTCACTCACCTACACACTCACCACTCACTCACCACTCACCTACACACTCACCACTCACTCACCACTCACTCACCTACACACTCACCACTCACCACTCACTCACCTACACACTCACCACTCACTCACCACTCACTCACCTACACACTCACCACTCACCTACACACTCACCTACACACTCACCACTCACCTACACACTCACCACTCACTCACCTACACACTCACCTACACACTCACCACTCACTCACCACTCACCTAAACACTCACCACTCACTCACCTACACACTCACCACTCACTCACCACTCACTCACCTACACACTCACCACTCACTCACCTACACACTCACCACTCACCACCACTCACCTACACACTCACCACTCACTCACCTACAACTCACACTCAATCTCTCTAATCACCTACACACATCACAACTCATCACCACTCACCTACACCCACTACACCTCAACTCACACTCTCCCTACTACACTCAACACTCACCTACACACACCTCTCACTCACCTACAACTCACCACTCACCTACACACCTACACACTCACCACTCACTCACCACTCACCTACACACTCACCTACACACTCACCACTCACTCACCACTCACTCACCTACACACTCACCACTCACTCACCACTCACTCACCTACACACTCACCACTCACTCACCACTCACCTACACACTCACCTACACACTCACCACTCACCTACACACTCACCTACACACTCACCACTCACCTACACACTCACCACTCACTCACCTACACACTCACCACTCACCTACACACTCACCACTCACCTACACACTCACCACTCACTCACCTACACACTCACCACTCACCTACACACTCACCACTCACCACTCACTCACCACTCACTCACCTACACACTCACCACTCACTCACCACTCACCTACACACTCACCTACACACTCACCACTCACCTACACACTCACCACTCACTCACCTACACACTCACCACTCACTCACCACTCACTCACCACTCACCTACACACTCACCACTCACTCACCTACACACTCACCACTCACCTACACACTCACCACTCACTCACCACTCACTCACCTACACACTCACCACTCACTCACCACTCACTCACCTACACACTCACCACTCACTCACCACTCACCTACACACTCACCTACACACTCACCACTCACTCACCACTCACTCACCTACACACTCACCACTCACTCACCACTCACTCACCTACACACTCACCACTCACTCACCACTCACCTACACACTCACCTACACACTCACCACTCACCTACACACTCACCTACACACTCACCACTCACCTACACACTCACCACTCACTCAACTACACACTCACCACTCACCTACACACTCACCACTCACCTACACACTCACCACTCACTCACCACTCACCTAAACACTCACCACTCACTCACCACTCACTCACCACTCACTCACCTACACACTCACCACTCACTCACCACTCACTCACCTACACACTCACCACTCACTCACCACTCACCTACACACTCACCTACACACTCACCACTCACCTACACACTCACCTACACACTCACCACTCACCTACACACTCACCACTCACTCACCTACACACTCACCACTCACCTACACACTCACCACTCACCTACACACTCACCACTCACTCACCACTCACCTACACACTCACCTACACACTCACCACTCACTCACCACTCACTCACCTACACACTCACCACTCACTCACCACTCACTCACCTACACACTCACCACTCACTCACCACTCACCTACACACTCACCTACACACTCACCACTCACCTACACACTCACCTACACACTCACCACTCACCTACACACTCACCACTCACCTACACACTCACCACTCACCTACACACTCACCACTCACTCACCTACACACTCACCACTCACCTACACACTCACCACTCACTCACCACTCACTCACCTACACACTCACCACTCACTCACCACTCACCTACACACTCACCTACACACTCACCACTCACCTACACACTCACCACTCACTCACCTACACACTCACCACTCACTCACCACTCACTCACCACTCACCTACACACTCACCACTCACTCACCTACACACTCACCACTCACCTACACACTCACCACTCACTCACCACTCACTCACCTACACACTCACTCACCTACACACTCACTCACCTACACACTCACCAACACACTCACCTACACAGTCACTCACCACTCACATACACACTCACCACTCACTCACCTACACACACACACTCACTCACCACTCACCTACACACTCACCACTCACTCACCTACACATACACACTCACCACTCACTCACCTACACACTCACCACTCACTCACCTACACACTCACCACTCACCACTCACCTACACACTAACCACTCACTCACCTACACACACACTCACCACTCACTCACCACTCACTCACCACTCACCTACACACTCACCACTCACTCACCACTCACCACTCACCTACACACTCACTCACCACTCACCTACACACCCACTCACCCACCCACCCATCCACTCACTCAACCACTCACCCACTCACCCATCCACTCACCCACTCACTCACTTACACACTCACCACTCACTCACCACTCACCTACACACTCACCTACACACTCACCACTCACCTACACACTCACCTACACACTCACCACTCACCTACACACTCACCACTCACTCACCTACACACTCACCACTCACCTACACACTCACCACTCACCTACACACTCACCACTCACTCACCTACACACTCACCACTCACCTACACACTCACCACTCACCACTCACTCACCACTCACTCACCTACACACTCACCACTCACTCACCACTCACCTACACACTCACCTACACACTCACCACTCACCTACACATCACCACTCACTCACACCTACACACTCACCACTCACTCACCACTCACTCACCACTCACCTACACACTCACCACTCACTCACCTACACACTCACCACTCACCTACACACTCACCACTCACTCACCACTCACTCACCTACACCACTCACTCACCTACACACTCACCAAACACACTCACCTACACAGTCACTCACCACTCACATACACACTCACCACTCACTCACCTACACATACACACTCACTCACCACTCACCTACACACTCACCACTCACTCACCTACACATACATACTCACCACTCACTCACCTACACACTCACCACTCACTCACCTACACACTCACCACTCACCTACACACTAACCACTCACTCACCTACACACACTCACCACTCACTCACCACTCACTCACCACTCACCTACACACTCACCACTCACTCACCACTCACCACTCACCTACACACTCACTCACCACTCACCTACACAACCACTCACCCACCCACCCATCCACTCACTCAACCACTCACCCACTCACCCATCCACTCACCCACTCACTCACTTACACACTCACCACTCACTCACCACTCACTCACCACTCACCTACACACTCACTCGCCTACACATTCACCACTCACTCACCCACCTACCCACCCACTCAACCACTCACCCACCCACTCACCCACCCACCCACTCACTCACCTACACATACACACTCACTCACCTACACATACACACTCACCACTCACCTACACACTCACCTACACACTCACCACTCACTCACCTACACATACACACTCACTCACCAGTCACTCACCACTCACTCACCCACACATACACACTCACTCACCACTCACTCACCACTCACCTACACACTCACTCACCTACACATACACACTCACTCACCACAGACTCACCACTCACCTACACACTCACCTACACACTCACCACTCACTCACCTACACATACACACTCACTCACCACTCACTCACCTACACATACACACTCACTCACCACTCACCTAAACACTCACCTACACACTCACCACTCACTCACCTACACACTCACTCACCACTCACTCACCACTCAACTACACACTCACCCATCCACCCACTCACTCACTCAACCACTCACCCACTCACTCACCCACCCACTCACCCACCCACCCACTCACCCACCCACTCACCCACTCACCTCACTCACTCACCCACTCACTCACCCACCCACCCACCCACTCAACAACTCACCCATCCACTCCCTCAACCACTCACCCACGCATTCACTCACTCACCCACACACCCACACACCCACCCACTCACCCACCCACTCACCTGCCCACCCACTCACTCACCCAACCACCCACTCACTGACCCACTCACCCACCCACTCACTGACCCAATCACCCACTCACTCACTCACCCACTCACCCACTCACCCACTCACTCAGCCACTCACTCACTCACCCAACCACCTACCCACTCACTCACCCACTCACCCACCCACTCACCCACTCACCCACCCACTCACCCTCACTCACTCACCCATTCACCCACTCACTCACTCACCCACTCACTCACCCACTCACTCACCCACCCACTCACCCACCCACTCACCCACTCACTCACCCACTCACTCCCCCACTCACTCCCCCACCCACCCACCCACTGACTCACTCACCCACTCACCCATTCACCCACCCACCCACTCACTCACCCACCCACCCACCCACTCAACCACTCACTGACCCACTCACACTCACCCACTCACACACTCACCCACTCACACACTCACTCACTCACTCACTGACCCACTCCCACTCACTGACCCACTCACTCACTCACCCACTCACTCACCCACCCACTCACCCACACTCACCCACCCACCCACTCACTCACCCACCCACCCACTCCCCACCCACCCACCCACCCCCACCCACCACTCACCCACTCACCCACCCACTCACCCACCCACCCACTCACCCACCTACTCACCCACCCACTCACCCACTCACTCACCCACTCACTCACTCACTCACCCACCCACCCACCCACTCACCCACCCACTGACCCACTCACACACTCACCCACTCACTCACTCACCCACCCACCCACCCACTCACCCACCCACCCACTCAACCACTCACTGACCCACTCACTCACCCACCCACCACTCACCCACCCACCCACTCACCCACCCACCCACCCACTCACCCACCCACCCACCCACTCACTCACTCACCCACCCACCCACCCACTCACCCACCCACCCACTCACCCACCCACCCACCCACTCACCCACCCACCCACTCACCCACCCACACACCCACTCACCCACCCACTCACTCACCCACCCACTCACTGACACACTCACCCACCCACCCACTCACCCACTCACTCACTCACCCACCCACCCACTCACCCACCCACCCACCCACTCACCCACACAGAGAGTGACCGGTCTTTGCTGCCGAGGGCACAGCAGCTGTAGGGCAGGCTGGGCCTCACCGAGTCTCCGTTCCTTACTGCCTTGTGGAAGATCTTGGGGTTAAACCTCTGAGTAGAGACAACGTCAACATCAACAACAACGTCAACAACAGCATCATCAACATCAGCATCATCATCAACATCAGCAGCAGCAGCATCATCATCAGCAGCAGCATCAACATCAGCATCAGCGGCAGGCCAGGCTGGGTATCACCAAGTCACCATCCCTCACTGCCTTGTTGAAGATCTTGGGGTTAAACCTCTAAGTGTGTGAGAGAGTGAGTGGGTGAGTGGGTGAGTGAGTGAGTGAGTGGGTGAGTGGGTGAGTGAGTGGGTGAGTGAGTGGGTGAGTGAGTGAGTGGGGGAGTGGGTGAGTGAGTGGGTGAGTGTGTGAGTGAGTGAGTGAGTGTGTGAGTGTGTGAGTGAGCGAGCAAGTGAGTGTGCGAGTGAGTGAGTTAGTGGGTGAGTGTGTGAGTAAGTGAGTTGGTGAGTGGGTGAGTGAGTGAGTGGGTGGGTGAGTGGGTGGGTGAGTGGGTGGGTGAGTGAGTGGGTGAGTGAGTGGGTGAGTGAGTGGGCGAGTGGGCTAGTGAGTGGGCTAGTGAGTGGGTGAGTGAGTGGGTGAGTGAGTAGGTGAGCGGGTGAGCGAGTAGGTGAGCGAGTGAGCGGGTGAGTGAGTGAGTGAGCGAGTGAGTGGGTGAGTGAGTGACTGAATGGGTGAGTGGGCGAGTGAGTCGGTGAGTGAGTGGGTGAGTGGGTGAGTGGGTGAGTAGGTGAGTGAGTGAGTGAGTGAGCGAGTGTGTGAGTAGGTGAGTGAGTGAGCGAGTGGGTGAGTGAGTGAGTGTGTGAGTGAGTGGGCGAGTGAGTGAGTGGGCTAGTGAGTGGGCTAGTGAGTGAGTGAGTCGGTGAGTAGGTGAGTGAGTGAGTGAGCGGGTGAGTGAGTGAGTGAGTGAGCGGGTGAGTGAGTGAGTGAATGAGTGAGTCGGTGAGTAGGTGAGTGAGTGAGTGAGTGGGTGAGTGAGTGAGTGAGTCGGTGAATGAGTGAGTAGGTGAGTGAGTGAGTGAGTGGGCGAGTGAGTGAGTGAGCGGGCGAGTGAGTGAGTCGGTGAGTGAGCGGGCGAGTGAGTGAGTGTGTGAGCTCACTCGCCCCTCGCTCACCACGGCGGTGACGGCCTTGCGATGTCCCACAAAGTCCATCCCGGCCCTCCACCCTCCACGTTCCACGATCTGGGCCGTGGGCCCGGCGTTGTTCATGGCATGAGCTGACACCACATAGTGTCCGTCCGGGGACCAGCCCAGCCGCAGGACGTGCGTGGTGCCTGCACACTGAGACACGCACACACAGTGACACACACACAGTGACACACACACAGTGACACACACAGTGACACACACAGTGACACACACAGTGACACACACAGTGACACACACAGTGACACGCACACAGTGACACACACTCACACAGTGACACACACACACAGTGACACACACACACAGTGACACACACAGCGACACAGTGACACACACAGCGACACGCACAGTGACACACATACACACACATACACACACATACACACACAGTGACACACACAGTGACACACACAGTGACACACACACAGTGACACACAGTGACACACACAGTGACACACACACAGTGACACACAGTGACACACACAGTGACACAGTGACACACACAGTAACACACACAGTGACACACACACACAGTGACACAGTGACACACACACAGTGACACAGTGACACACACAGTGACACACACACAGTGACACAGTAACACACACAGTGACACACACAGTGACACAGTGACACACACAGTAACACACACAGTGACACAGACACACAGTGACACAGTGACACACACACAGTGACACAGTGACACACACAGTGACACACACACAGTGACACAGTAACACACACAGTAACACACACAGTGACACACACACAGTGACACAGTAACACACACAGTAACACACACACAGTGACACACACATAGTGACACAGTAACACACAGTGACACACACAGTGACACACACACAGTGACACAGTGACACACACAGTGACACACACAGTGACACAGTGACACACACAGTGACACACACAGTGACACACACAGTAACACACACAGTAACACACACACAGTGACACACACACAGTGACACAGTAACACACACAGTAACACACACACAGTGACACACACATAGTGACACAGTAACACACAGTGACACACACAGTGACACACACACAGTGACACAGTGACACACACAGTGACACACACAGTGACACAGTGACACACACAGTGACACACACAGTGACACACACAGTAACACACACAGTGACACACACACAGTGACACAGTGACACACACAGTAACACACACAGTGACACACACACAGTGACACAGTGACACACACAGTGACACACACAGTGACACACACAGTCACACACACAGTGACACACACAGTGCCACAGTGACACACACAGTGACACAGTGACACACACACAGTGACACACACACAGTGACACACACAGTGTACACACACACACAGTGACACAGTGACACACACACACAGTAACACACACAGTGACACACACACAGTGACACACACAGTGACACACACAGTGACACACACAGTGACACAGTGACACACACACAGTGACACAGTGACACACACACAGTGACACACAGTGTACACACACAGTAACACACACAGTGACACACACACACACACAGTGACACAGTGACACACACACAGTAACACACACAGTGACACACACACACAGTGACACAGTGACACACACACACAGTAACACACACAGTGACACACACACACACAGTAACACACACAGTGACACACACACACACACAGTGACACACACTGACACACACAGTGACACACACACACAGTAACACACACATTGACACAGTGACACACACAGTGACACACACAGTGACACACACACACACACAGTGACACACACAGTGACACACACAGTGACACACACACAGTGACACACAGTGACACACACAGTGACACACACAGTGACACACACACAGTGACACACACACAGTGACACACACACAGTGACACACACAGTGACACACACAGTGACACACACACAGACACACACAGTAACACACACAGTGACACACACAGTGACACACACACACAGTGACACAGTGACACACACACAGTGACACAGTGACACACACAGTGACACACACACACAGTAACACACACAGTGACACACACACACACAGTGACACACACAGTGACACACACAGTGACACACACAGTGACACACACACAGTGACACACACACAGTGACACACACACAGTGACACAGTGACACACACACAGTGACACAGTGACACACACACAGTGACACACACAGTGACACACATAGTGACACACACACAGTAACACAGTGACACACACAGTGACACACACACAGTGACACACACAGTGACACACACACAGTGACACACACACACAGTGACACACACAGTGTACACACACAGTGACACACACAGTGACACACACAGTGACACACACAGTGACACAGTAACACACAGTGACACACACAGTGACACACACAGTGACACAGTGACACACACACACAGTGACACACACAGTGACACACACAGTGACACACACACAGTGACACACACAGTAACACAGAGACCTCACGGAAGGGCTCCGATATGCAGGTCTCCTGCTGCCAGTCCCGGGTCCTCCACAGTGACACACACAGTGACACACACAGTGACACACACAGTGACACACACAGTGACACACAGCGACACACAGTGACACACACACAGTGACACACACACAGTGACACACACACAGTGACACACACAGTGACAGAGACCTCACGGAAGGGCTCCGATATGCAGGTCTCCTGCTGCCAGTCCCGGGTCCTCCAGTGACACGCACAGTGACACACACACAGTGACACACACACACAGTGACACACACACAGTGACACACACACAGTAACACACACACACAGTGACACACAGTGACACACACAGTGACACACACACAGTAACACACACACAGTGACACACACAGTGACACACACAGTGACACACACACACAGTGACACACACAGTGACACACACAGTGACACACACACACACAGTGACACACACAGTGACACACACACAGTAACACACACAGTGACACACACACACAGTAACACACACAGTGACACACACAGTGACACACACAGTGACACACAGTGACACACACACAGTGACACACACACACAGTGACACACACAGTGACACACACACAGTAACACACACAGTGACACACACACACAGTAACACACACATTGACACAGTGACACACACACAGTGACACACACACACAGTGACACAGTAACACACACAGTGACACACACACAGTGACACACACAGTGACACACACACACAGTGACACACACACACAGTGACACACACACAGTGACACACACACACAGTGACACACACACAGTGACACACACACACACAGTGACACACAGTGACACACACAGTGACACACACACAGTAACACACACACAGTGACACACACAGTGACACACACACAGTAACACACACAGTGACACACACAGTGACACACACAGTGACACACACACACAGAGTGACACACACACAGAGTGACACACACAGTGACACACACAGTAACACACACAGTAACACACAGTGACACACACAGTGACAGAGACCTCACGGAAGGGCTCCGATATGCAGGTCTCCTGCTGCCAGTCCCGGGTCCTCCACAGTGACACACACAGTGACACACACACAGTGACACACACAGTGACACACACACAGTGACACACACAGTGACACACACACACAGTGACACACACAGTGACACACACACAGTGACACACACAGTGACACACACAGTGACACACACAGTGACACAGTGACACACAGTGACACACACAGTGACACAGTGACACACACACACAGTGACACACACAGTGACACACACACAGTGACACACACACACAGTGACACACACACAGTGACACACACACAGTGACACAGACACACAGTGACACACACACAGTGACACACACAGTAACACACACAGTGACACACACAGTGACACACACACAGTAACACACACACAGTGACACACACAGTGACACACACAGTGACACACACACAGTGACACACACACACACAGTGACACACACAGTGACACAAACACAGTGACACACACAGTGACACACACACACACAGTGACACACACAGTGACACACAGTGACACACACAGTGACACACACAGTGACACACACACAGTGACACACACACACAGTGACACACACAGTGACACACACAGTGACACACACAGTGACACACACAGTGACACACACAGTGACAGAGACCTCACGGAAGGGCTCCGATATGCAGGTCTCCTGCTGCCAGTCCCGGGTCCTCCACAGTGACACACACAGTGACACACACACACAGTGACACACACAGTGACACACACAGTGACACACACACAGTGACACACACACAGTGACACACACAGTGACACACACAGTGACACACACACACAGTGACACACACACACAGTGACACACACAGTGACACACACACACAGTGACACAGTGACACACACAGTGACACACACAGTGACACACACACACAGTGACACACACAGTGACACACACAGTGACACACACACAGTGACACACACACAGTGACACACACACACAGTGACACACACACAGTGACACACACACAGTAACACACACAGTGACACACACAGTGACACACACAGTGACACACACAGTAACACACACACACAGTGACACACACAGTGACACACACACACAGTGATACACACACAGTGACACACACACAGTGACACACACAGTGACACACACACACACAGTGACACACACAGTGACACAAACACAGTGACACACACAGTGACACACACACAGTGACACACACAGTGACACACAGTGACACACACACAGTGACACACACACAGTGACACACACACACACAGTGACACACACAGTGACACACACACAGTGACACACACACAGTGACACACACACAGTGACACACACACAGTGACACACACACACACAGTGACACACACAGTGACACACACAGTGACAGAGACCTCACGGAAGGGCTCCGATATGCAGGTCTCCTGCTGCCAGTCCCGGGTCCTCCACAGTGACACACACAGTGACACAGTGACACACACACACAGTGACACACACAGTGACACACACACAGTGACACACACACAGTGACACACACAGTGACACACAGTGACACACACAGTGACACACACACAGTGACACACACAGTGACACACACACAGTGACACACACACGGTGACACACACAGTGACACACACAGTGACACAGTGACAGAGACCTCACGGAAGGGCTCCGATATGCAGGTCTCCTGCTGCCAGTCCCGGGTCCTCCACAGTGACACACACACAGTGACACACACAGTGACACACACACAGTGACACACACAGTGACACACACAGTGACACAGTGACACACACAGTGACACACACACAGTGACACACACACAGTGACACACACAGTGACACACACAGTGACACAGTAACACACAGTGACACACACACAGTGACACATACAGTGACACAGTAACAGTGACACAGTAACACACAGTGACACACACACAGTGACACACACAGTAACACAGTAACACAGAGACCTCACGGAAGGGCTCCGATATGCAGGTCTCCTGCTGCCAGTCCCGGGTCCTCCACAGTGACACACACACAGTGACACACACAGTGACACACACAGTGACACACACAGTAACACAGTGACACACAGTGACACACACACAGTGACACACACAGTGACACACACACACAGTGACACACACACACACAGTGACACACACAGTGACACACACACAGTGACACACACAGTGACAGAGACCTCACGGAAGGGCTCCGATATGCAGGTCTCCTGCTGCCAGTCCCGGGTCCTCCACAGTGACACACACACAGTGACACACACAGTAACACACACACAGTGACACACACACACAGTGACACACACAGTGACACACACAGTGACACACACAGTGACACACACACAGTGACACACACACACAGTGACACACACAGTGACACACACAGTGACACACACACACAGTGACACACACAGTGACACACACACACAGTGATACACGCAGTGACACACACACACAGTGACACACACAGTGACACACACAGTGACACACACAGTGACACACACACAGTGACACACACACAGTGACACACACAGTGACACACACAGTGACAGAGACCTCACGGAAGGGCTCCGATATGCAGGTCTCCTGCTGCCAGTCCCGGGTCCTCCAGACGATGAGCGTGCGGTCATCGGCCTGCGATGCGACGTAGGAGCCAACGGGATCCCACGTGACCCCTTTGACAAGACCGGCGTGGCCACGCAGCACAGACACCACCTCTACAGAGACACGGGGACACGGGGAGACACAGAGACACGGGGAGACACAGAGACACGGGGTGAGAGACACGTAGGAGCCAACGGGATCCCACGTGACCCCCTTCACGAGACCGGCGTGGCCTCGTAGCACAGACACCACCTCTACAGAGACACGGGGAGACACAGAGACACGGGCAGACACAGAGACACAGAGACACGGGGTGACACACAGAGACACGTAGGAGCCAACGGGGTCCCACGTGACCCCTTTGACGAGACCGGCGTGGCCACGCAGCACAGACACCACCTCTACGGAGACACGGAGACACGGGGAGACACGGTGAGACACGGGGAGACACAGGGAGACACCGGGTGACACGGGGAGACACGGGGAGACATGGGGAGACACGGAGACACGGGGTGAGAGACACGGTGAGAGACACGGGGTGAGAGACACGGGGTGAGAGACACGTAGGAGCCAACGGTGTGAGAGACACGGTGTGAGAGACACGGTGTGAGAGACACGGGGTGAGAGACACGGGGTGAGAGACACGGGGTGAGAGACACGGGGTGAGAGACGCGGGGTGAGAGACGCGGGGAGACACAGAGACACGGGGTGAGAGACACGGGGGGAGAGACATGGTGTGAGAGACACGGGGTGAGAGACACGGGGTGAGAGACACGGGGTGAGAGACGCGGGGTGAGAGGCGCGGGGAGACACAGAGACACGGGGTGAGAGACACGGGGTGAGAGACACGGTGTGAGAGACACGGGGTGAGAGACACGGGGTGAGAGACACGGGGTGAGAGACACGGGGTGAGAGACACGGGGTGAGAGACACGGGGTGAGAGACACGGGGTGAGAGACACAGGGTGAGAGACACGGGGTGAGAGACACGGGGTGAGAGACACGGGGTGAGAGACACGGGGTGAGAGACACGGGGTGAGAGACACGGGGTGAGAGACGCGGGGTGAGAGACGCGGGGAGACACAGAGACACGGGGTGAGAGACACGGGGTGAGAGACACGGGGTGAGAGACACAGGGTGAGAGACACGGGGTGAGAGACACGGGGTGAGAGACACGGGGTGAGAGACACGGGGTGAGAGACACGGGGTGAGAGACGCGGGGAGACACAGAGACACGGGGTGAGAGACACGGGGTGAGAGACACGGTGTGAGCGACACGGGGTGAGAGACACGGGGTGAGAGACACGGGGTGAGAGACACGGGGTGAGAGACACGGTGAGAGACACGGGGTGAGAGACCCGGGGTGAGAGACACGGGGTGAGAGACACGGGGTGAGAGACACGGGGTGAGAGACGCGGGGTGAGAGACACGGGGTGAGAGACACGGTGT
>NC_133749.1:2117764-2260264 GCF_048934315.1 Petromyzon marinus | reverse complement strand
TACAACATCAACAACAACATCAACAACATCAACATCACGTCTACATCAACATCCATCACGTCTACAACATCAACAACATCAACATCAACAACATCAACAACATCAACATCCATCACGTCTACAACATCAACAACAACAACATCATCATCAACAACATCAACATCCATCACGTCTACAACATCAACAACAACATCAACAACAACATCATCATCATCAACAACATCAACATCCATCACGTCTACAACAACAACAACATCAACAACATCATCATCAACATCCATCACGTCTACAACATCAACATCAACAACATCAACATCATCAACATCCATCACGTCTACAACATCAACAACAACAACATAATCAACAACATCAACATCCATCACGTCTACAACATCAACAACAACATCAACATCATCTATCAACAACATCAACAACAACATCAACATCCATCACGTCTACAACAACATCAACAACAACAACATCAACATCATCTATCAACAACATCAACAACAACATCAACATCCATCACGTCTACAACATCAACATCAACAACATCATCAACAACAACATCCATCACGTCTACAACATCAACAACATCATCAACAACATCAACATCCATCACGTCTACAACATCAACAACAACAACAACATCATCAACAACATCAACATCCATCACGTCTACAACAACATCAACATCCATCACGTCTACAACATCAACAACAACATCAACAACATCAACATCACGTCTACATCAACATCCATCACGTCTACAACATCAACAACATCAACATCAACAACATCAACAACATCAACATCCATCACGTCTACAACATCAACAACAACAACATCATCATCAACAACATCAACATCCATCACGTCTACAACATCAACAACAACATCAACAACAACATCATCATCATCATCAACAACATCAACATCCATCACGTCTACAACAACAACAACATCAACATCCATCACGTCTACAACATCAACAACAACAACATCAACAACAACATCAACATCATAAACAACATCAACATCCATCACGTCTACAACATCAACAACAACATCAACAACATCCATCACGTCTACAACAACAACATCAACATCCAGCACGTCTACAACATCAACAACAACAACATCACATCTACAACATCAACAACATCAACATCCGTCACGTCTACAACATCAACAACAACAACATCAACAACAACATCAACAACATCAACATCCATCACGTCTACAACAACATCAACAACAACATCAACATCATCAACAACAACATCAACAACAACATCAACATCCATCACGTCTACAACAACAACAACATCAACAACAACAACATCAACATCCATCACGTCTACAACATTAACAACATCAACAACAACAACATCCATCACGTCTACAACATCAACAACAACATCAACAACAACATCAACATCCATCACGTCTACAACATCAACAACAACATCAACAACATCAACAACAACAACAACAACATCATCAACAACATCAACAACAACATCAACCACAACAACAACATCATCAACAACATCAACATCCATCACGTCTACAACATCAACATCAACAACAACATCAACAACATCAACATCCATCACGTCTACAACAACAACAACAACATCCATCACGTCTACAACATCATCAACATCAACATCATCAACATCACGTCTACAACATCAACAACAACATCAACAACAACATCAACATCCATCACGTCTACAACATCAACAACAACAACAACATCATCATCAACATCAACAACATCATGAACAACATCAACATCCATCACGTCTACAACAACATCAACAACAACATCAACAATATTAACATCATCAACATCAACAACATCATCAACAACATCAACATCCATCACGTCTACAACAACATCAACAACATCAACAATATTAACATCAACAACATCATCAACAACATCAACAACAACATCAACAACATCAACAACAACATCAACAACAACATCAACAACATCATCAACAACAACATCCATCACATCTACAACATCACGTCTACAACATCAAAATCATCAACATCATCACCATCAACATCAACAACATCACCATCAACATCAACAACATCACGTCATCAACATCATCAACATCATCACCATCAACATCATCACCATCAACATCAACATCATCAACATCAACAACATCACGTCAACAACATCTAAAACAACATCAACATCATCAACATCAACATCACCACCATAAAACATCAACATCACGTCTACAATATCAACAACATCACCATCATCACATCTACAACATCACATCTACAACATCAACAACATCAACATCACGTCTACAACATCAACACCATCACCACCATCACATCTACAGCATCAACACCATCACCATCAACACCATCCAGCATAAACACCATCACCATCAACACCATCACATCTACAGCATCAACACCATCACCATCAACATCACGTCTACAACACCAACACCATCACCATCAACACCATCACATCTACAACATCAACACCATCACCATCAACACCATCACGTCTACAACATCATCACCATCAACACCACCACATCTACAGCATCAACACCATCACCATCATCACCGTCAACATCAACACCATCACCATCATCACCATCACGTCTACAACAACATCAACATCACCACCATCACGTCTACAACACCATCACATCTACAACACCAACACCATCACCATCAACACCATCACATCTACAACACCAACACCATCACCATCAACACCATCACATCTACAACATCAACACCAACACCATCAACACCATCACGTCTACAGCATCAACAACATCACCATCATCATCACGTCTACAGCATCAACACCATCACCATCAACACCATCACCACCATCACCATCAACATCACATCTACAACATCAACACCAACACCATCACATCTACAACATCAACACCATCACCATCAACATCATCACCATCAACACCATCACATGTACTGGTGGTGGTGTTGTTGTTGTGGTTGTTGTGGTGGTAGTAGTGGTTGTAGCTGTTGTGGTGGTAGTGGTGGTGGTAGTGGTGGTGGTAGTGGTAGTGATAGTGGTGGTGGTAGTAGTGGTGGTGGTTGTAGTTGTTGTGGTGGTGGTGGTAGTGGTTGTAGTTGTGGTGGTGATAGTGGTGGTGGTGGTAGTGGTTGTAGCTGTGGTGGTTGTAGTTGTTGTGTTGGTGGTTGTTGTTGTTGTGGTGGTAGTGGTAGTGGTGGTAGTGGTGGTGGTGATAGTGGTGGTGGTGATAGTTGTGGTGGTGATAGTGGTGGTGTGGTGGTTGTTGTAGTTGTTGTAGTTGTTGTGCTGGTGGTAATGGTTGTTGTGGTTGTAGTTGTTGTGGTGGTAGTGGTTGTTGTTGTGGTGGTAGTTGTTGTGGGTGTAGTTGTTGTACTGTACCTCCTGTGTGCCCCCGCAGGATGGAGGAGTGGTGGTAGTGGTGGTTGTAGTGGTGGTAGTGGTGGTGGTAGTGGTTGTTGTTGTTGTTGTGGTAGTTGTGGTAGTGGTTGTTGTAGTGGTTGTTGTTGTGGTTGTGCTGGTTGTTGTAGTTGTAGTTGTACTGTACCTCCTGTGTGCCCCCGCAGGATGGAGGAGTGGTTGTAGTGGTTGTTGTAGTGGTGGTAGTGGTGGTTGTAGTTGTGGTTGTTGTGGTTATAGTTGTTGTTGTGTTTGTTGTGGTTGTTGTGGTTATAGTTGTGGTTGTTGTTGTAGTAGTTGTTGTACTGTACCTCCTGTGTGCCCCCGCAGGATGGAGTGGTGGCAGTGGTGGTAGTGGTTGTTGTGGTTGTTGTGGTTGTTGTATTTGTTGTTGTTGTGTTTGTTGTGGTAGTTGTTGTTGTTGTACTGTACCTCCTGTGTGCCCCCGCAGGATGGAGGAGTGGTGGTAGTGGTGGTTGTAGTGGTGGTAGTGGTGGTAGTGGTGGTTGTAGTTGTTGTTGTGTTTGTTGTGGTTGTTGTTGTGGTAGTTGTTAGTAGTTGTTGTACTGTACCTCCTGTGTGCCCCCGCAGGATGGAGGAGTGGTGGTAGTGGTAGTGGTTGTAGTGGTTGTTGTAGTTGTTGTGGTTATAGTTGTGGTAGTTGTTGTAGTTGTTAGTAGTTGTTGTAGTAGTTATTGTACTGTACCTCCTGTGTGCCCCCGCAGGATGGAGGAGTGGTGGTAGTGGTTGTGGTAGTGGTGGTAGTGGTGGTAGTGGTTGTGGTAGTAGTTGTGTTTGTTGTGTTTGTTGTGGTTATAGTTGTGGTAGTTGTTGTAGTTGTTAGTAGTTGTTGTACTGTACCTCCTGTGTGCCCCCGCAGGATGGAGGAGTGGTTGTAGTGGTGGTAGTGGTTGTTGTTGTTGTGGTATTGGTTGTAGTTGTTGTTGTTGTGGTATTGGTTGTAGTTGTTGTTGTTGTGGTATTGGTTGTAGTTGTTGTGGTATTGGTTGTAGTTGTTGTTGTAGTTGTTGTTGTAGTTGTTGTTGTAGTTGTTGTTGTAGTTGTTAGTAGTTGTTGTACTGTACCTCCTGTGTGCCCCCGCAGGATGGAGGAGTGGTTGTAGTGGTGGTAGTGGTTGTTGTTGTTGTGGTATTGGTTGTAGTTGTTGTTGTTGTGGTATTGGTTGTAGTTGTTGTTGTTGTGGTATTGGTTGTAGTTGTTGTGGTATTGGTTGTAGTTGTTGTTGTAGTTGTTGTTGTAGTTGTTGTTGTAGTTGTTGTTGTAGTTGTTGTTGTAGTTGTTAGTAGTTGTTGTACTGTACCTCCTGTGTGCCCCCGCAGGATGGAGGAGTGGTGGTAGTGGTTGTTGTGTTTGTTGTAGTTGTTGTGGTTATAGCTGTGGTAGTTGTTGTAGTTGTAGTTGTTGTACTGTACCTCCTGTGTGCCCCCGCAGGATGGAGGAGTGGTTGTAGTGGTGGTAGTGGTTGTTGTTGTTGTGGTATTGGTTGTAGTTGTTGTTGTTGTGGTATTGGTTGTAGTTGTTGTTGTTGTGGTATTGGTTGTAGTTGTTGTTGTAGTTGTTGTTGTAGTTGTTAGTAGTTGTTGTACTGTACCTCCTGTGTGCCCCCGCAGGATGGAGGAGTGGTTGTAGTGGTAGTGGTTGTTGTTGTTGTGGTATTGGTTGTAGTTGTTGTTGTTGTGGTATTGGTTGTAGTTGTTGTTGTTGTGGTATTGGTTGTAGTAGTAGTTGTAGTTGTTGTACTGTACCTCCTGTGTGCCCCCGCAGGATGGAGGAGTGGTGGTAGTGGTTGTGGTAGTGGTTGTTGTGTTTGTTGTAGTTGTTGTGGTTATAGCTGTGGTAGTTGTTGTAGTTGTTAGTAGTAGTTGTACTGTACCTCCTGTGTGCCCCCGCAGGATGGAGGAGTGGTGGTAGTGGTGGTAGTGGTTGTGGTAGTGGTTGTGTTTGTTGTGTTTGTTGTGGTTATAGTTGTAGTAGTAGTTGTTGTAGTTGTTGTACTGTACCTCCTGTGTGCCCCCGCAGGATGGAGGAACATCGCCACTGCTCTGTGGCGTTGACCAGCGACGAGGCAGCACCACACACAGCACTGGGGCCGATAAACCTGCACCACAACAACAACAACAACAACTACATCATCAACAACATCAACAACATCAACAACATCAACAACAACAACATCAACAACAACAACAACAACAACATCAACAACAACAACAACATCAACAACATCATCAACATCATCAACAACAACAACATGAACAACATGAACCTGCACAACAACAACAACATCATCAACAACATGAACAACATCAACATGAACCTGCACAACATCAACAACATCAACAACATGAACAACATCAACAACATGAACTTGCACCACAACAACATCATCAACAACATGAACCTGCGCAACAACATCAACATCAACAACATGAACCTGCACAACAACAACAACAACAACATCAACAACAACAACAACATGAACAACATGAACCTGCACAACAACAACAACAACAACATGAACAACATAAACCTGCACCACAACAACAACATCATCAACAACATCAACATCATCAACAACAACATCAACAACATAAACCTGCACAACAACAACAACAACATGAACAACTTAAACCTGCACAACAACAACATCAACAACAACGTCAACAACAACAACAACGTCAACAACAACAACATCATCAACAAGAACATCAACAACAACATCAACAACATCATCAACATCAACCTGCACAACAACAACATCATCAACAACAACAACATCAACAACAACATCATCATCAACATCAACCTGCACAACAAAAACATCATCAACAACAACAACATCAACAACATCATCATCAACATCAACCTGCACAACAACATCATCAACAACAACATTAACATCAACAACATCAACAACATCATCAACATCATCAACAACAACGTCAACAACAACATCAACAACATCAATAACATCAACAACAACATAAACAACAACATCATCAACATCAACATGAACCTGCACCACCACCACAACAACAACATCAACAACAACATTAACAACATGAACTTGCACAACAACAACATGAACCTGCACCACAACAACAACAACATCATTAACAACATCAACATGAACCTGCACCACCACCACCACCACAACAACAACAACAACAGCATCATCAACATCATCAACAACAACATCAACAACAACATCAACAACATCATCAACATCAACATGAACCTGCACCACCACCACAACAACAACATCAACAACAACATCAACAACATCAACAACATGAACCTGCACCACAACAACATCAACATCATCAATAACATCAACAACAACATCAACAACAACATCAACAACATCAACAACAACCACAACAACAACATCATCAACATCATCAACAACAACATCAACATGAACCTGCACCACCACCACAACAACAACAACAACAACATCATCAACATCAACATCATCAACAACATCAACAACAACCACAACAACAACATGAACCTGCACCACAACAACAACATCAACATCATCAACAACATCAACAACATGAACTTGTACCACAACAACAACATCAACAACAACATGAACCTGCACCACAACAACAACAACAACAAAATCATCAACAACAACATCAACATGAACCTGCACCACAACAACAACATCAACAACAACAACATCAACAACATGAACCTGCACCTCAACAACATCAACATCATCAACAACAACATCAACAACAACAACATCAACAACATGAACCTGCACCTCAACAACAACATCAACATCATCAACAACAACAACATCAACAACATTATCAACAACAACATCAAAGACATCATCAACAACAACGTCAACATCAACAACAACAACATCAACAACATTATCAACAACAACATCAAAGACATCATCAACAACAACGTCAACATCAACAACAACAACAACATCAACAACATCGTCAACAACGTCAACAACATGAACCTGCACCACCACAACAACATCATCATCAACAACATCAACAACATCACCAACAACATCAAGAACATCAACAACAAAGTCAACAACATCAACAACAACAAAGTCAAGAACATCAACAACAACAAAGTCAACAACATCAACAACAACAAAGTCAACAACATCAACATCAACAACAACATCAACAACAACATCAACAACATCAACGTCAACAACAATATGCACCACAACAACAACCACCACAACAACTACAACAACATGAACCTGCACCACCACAACAACAACATCAACAACATGAGCCTGCACCACAACATCAACCACAACATGAACCTGCACCACAACATCAACAACATCAACAACAACATCAACAACCTCATCAACAACATGAGCCTGCACCACAACATCAACCACAACATGAACCTGCACCACAACATCAACAACATCAACAACAACATCAACAACATCAACAACAACATCAACAACATCAACAACAACATCAACAACCTCATCAACAACATGAACCTGCACCACAACAACATCAACAACGTCAACATCAACAACATCAACATGAACCTGCACCACCACCACAACAACAACATCAACAACAACAACATCAACAACAACATCAACACCACATGAACCACCACAACAACATAAACCTGCACCACCACCACCACAACAACACAACAACAACATGAATCTGTGTTGTATGGTGGCATGTAACTGTGTTGTGTTATTGTTGTTGTTGATGACGTATTGTTGTTGCTGTGATGTTAGATTGTAGTGTTGATGTTGTAGTGTTGTTGTTGATGTTGTTGATGTTGTTGTTAATGTTGATGTTGTTAGTGATGTTGTTGATGTAGTGTTGTTAGTGTTGTTGATGTTGTTGTAGTGTTGATGTTGTTGTTGATGTTATTGTAGTGTTGATGTTGTTGTTTCTAGTGATGTTGTTGTTAATGTTGATGTTGTTGTTGATGTTAGTTGTTGTTGTTGTTAGTGTTGTTGTTGTAGTGTTGATGTTGTTGTTAGTGATGTTGTTGTTGCTAGTGATGTTGTTGTTGTTAATGTTGTTGTAGTGTTGATGTTGTTGTTGATGTTATTGTATTGTTGATGTTGTTGATGTTGTTGATATTGTTGTAGTGTTGATGTAGTGTTGATGTTAGTTGTTGATGTTGCTAGTGATGTTGTTGTTGCTAGTGATGTTGTTGATGTTGTTGTTGATGTTGTTAGTGATGTTCATGTTGTTGATGTTGTTGTAGTGTTACTGTTGTTGTTGATGTTGTAGTGTTGATGTTGTTAATGTTAGTTGTTGATGTTGTTGATAGTGATGTTGTTGTTGCTAGTGATGTTGTTGTTGATGTTGTTAGTGTTGATGTTAGTAGTTGATGTTGTTGTTGATGTTGCAGTTAGCGTTGATGTTGTTGTTGTAGTTAGTGTTGTTGTTGATGTTGTTAGTGTTGTTGATGTTGTTGTTGATGTTGTTGTTGCTAGTGATGTTGTTGTTGATGTTGTAGTTAGTGTTGTTGTTGATGTTGTTAGTGTTGTTGATGTTGTTGTTGATGTTGTTGTTGCTAGTGATGTTGTTGTTGATGTTGTAGTTAGTGTTGTTGTTGATGTTGTTAGTGTTGTTGATGTTGTTGTAGTATTGATGTTGTTGTTGATGTTGTTGTTGCTAGTGATGTTGTTGTTGATGTTGTAGTTAGTGTTGTTGTTGATGTTGTTAGTGTTGTTGTTGATGTTGTTAGTGTTGTTGATGTTGTTGTTGCTAGTGATGTTGTTGTTGATGTTGTAGTTAGTGTTGTTGTTGATGTTGTTAGTGTTGTTGTTGATGTTGTTGTTGTTGATGTTGTTGAGTGACTCACGTCGCTGGTTTCCAGATCATGATGAGTTTGTCGTCACTTCCAGACGCAAGCAGTGAGCCGGAGTTGGACCACCGCACACAGTTCACACACGCTAAGCACACGCAACAACAACACGATTAACACAGTTCACACACGCTAAGCACACGCAACAACAACACGATTAACACACTTCACACACGCTAAGCACACGCAACAACAACAACAACACGATTAACACACTTCACACACGCTAAGCACACGCAACAACAACAACAACACGATTAACACAGTTCACACACGCTAAGCACACGCAACAACAACACGATTAACACACTTCACACACGCTAAGCACACACAACAACAACAACAACAACACGATTAACACACTTCACACACGCTAAGCACACGCAACAACAACAACAACAACACGATTACCACAGTTCACACACGCTAAGCACACGCAACAACAACACGATTAACACACTTCACACACGCTAAGCACACGCAACAACAACAACACGATTAACACAGTTCACACACGCTAAGCACACGCAACAACAACAACACGATTAACACAGTTCACACACGCTGAGCACACGCAACAACAACACGATTAACACACTTCACACACGCTAAGCACACGCAACAACAACACGCAACAACACGATTAACACAGTTCACACACGCTAAGCACACGCAACAACAACACGCAACAACACGATTAACACAGTTCACACACGCTAAGCACACGCAACAACAACACACAGCATGATTAACACAGTTCACACACGCTAAGCACACACAACAACAACACGCAACAACAGCACGATTAACACACTTCACACACGCTAAGCACACGCAACAACAACACACAGCATGATTAACACAGTTCACACACGCTAAGCACACACAACAACAACATGCAACAACAGCACGATTAACACACTTCACACACGCTAAGCACACGCAACAACAACACACAGCATGATTAACACAGTTCACACATGCTAAGCACACACAACAACAACAAGCAACAACAGCACGATTAACACACTTCACACACGCTAAGCACACGCAACAACAACACACAGCATGATTAACACACTTCACACACGCTAAGCACACGCAACAACAACACACAGCATGATTAACACAGTTCACACACGCTAAGCACACACAACAACAACACGCAACAACAGCACGATTAACACACTTCACACACGCTAAGCACACGCAACAACAACACACAGCATGATTAACACAGTTCACACACGCTAAGCACACACAACAACAACACGCAACAACAGCACGATTAACACACTTCACACACGCTAAGCACACGCAACAACAACACACAGCATGATTAACACAGTTCACACACGCTAAGCACACACAACAACAACACGCAACAGCACGATTAACACACTTCACACACGCTAAGCACACGCAACAACAACACACAGCATGATTAACACAGTTCACACACGCTAAGCACACACAACAACAACACGCAACAACAGCACGATTAACACACTTCACACACGCTAAGCACACGCAGCAACAACACACAGCATGATTAACACACTTCACACACGCTAAGCACACGCAACAACAACACACAGCATGATTAACACAGATCACACACGCTAAGCACACACAACAACAACACGCAACAACAGCACGATTAACACACTTCACACACGCTAAGCACACGCAACAACAACACACAGCATGATTAACACAGTTCACACACGCTAAGCACACACAACAACAACACGCAACAGCACGATTAACACACTTCACACACGCTAAGCACACGCAACAACAACACACAGCATGATTAACACAGTTCACACACGCTAAGCACACACAACAACAACACGCAACAACAGCACGATTAACACACTTCACACACGCTAAGCACACGCAACAACAACACGCAACAACAACACGCAACAACACGATTAACACAGTTCACACACGCTAAGCACACGCAACAACACGATTAACACACTTCACACACGCTAAGCACACGCAACAACAACACGATCAACACAGTTCACACACGCTAAGCACACGCAACAACACGATTAACACACTTCACACACGCTAAGCACACGCAACAACAACACACAGCATGATTAACACAGTTCACACACGCTAAGCACACACAACAACAACACGCAACAACAGCACGATTAACACACTTCACACACGCTAAGCACACGCAACAACAACACGCAACAACAACACGCAACAACACGATTAACACAGTTCACACACGCTAAGCACACGCAACAACACGATTAACACACTTCACACACGCTAAGCACACGCAACAACAACACGATCAACACAGTTCACACACGCTAAGCACACGCAACAACACGATTAACACACTTCACACACGCTAAGCACACGCAACAACAACACACAGCATGATTAACACAGTTCACACACGCTAAGCACACACAACAACAACACGCAACAACAGCACGATTAACACACTTCACACACGCTAAGCACACGCAACAACAACACGCAACAACAACACGCAACAACACGATTAACACAGTTCACACACGCTAAGCACACGCAACAACACGATTAACACACTTCACACACGCTAAGCACACGCAACAACAACACGATCAACACAGTTCACACACGCTAAGCACACGCAACAACACGATTAACACACTTCACACACGCTAAGCACACGCAACAACAACATGATTAACACACTTCACACACGCTAAGCACACGCAACAACAACACGCAACAACACGATTAACACAGTTCACACACGCTAAGCACACGCAACAACAACACGCAACAACACGATTAACACAGTTCACACACGCTAAGCACACGCAACAACAACATGATTAACACACTTCACACACGCTAAGCACACGCAACAACAACACGCAACAACAACAACACGATTAACACAGTTCACACACGCTAAGCACACGCAACAACAACAACACGATTAACACACTTCACACACGCTAAGCACACGCAACAACAACAACACGATTAACACAGTTCACACACGCTAAGCACACGCAACAACACGATTAACACACTTCACACACGCTAAGCACACGCAACAACAACACGCAACAACAACAACACGATTAACACAGTTCACACACGCTAAGCACACGCAACAACAACACGCAACAACAACAACACGATCAACACAGTTCACACACGCTAAGCACACGCAACAACACGATTAACACACTTCACACACGCTAAGCACACGCAACAACAACATGATTAACACACTTCACACACGCTAAGCACACGCAACAACAACACGCAACAACACGATTAACACAGTTCACACACGCTAAGCACACGCAACAACAACACGCAACAACACGATTAACACAGTTCACACACGCTAAGCACACGCAACAACAACATGATTAACACACTTCACACACGCTAAGCACACGCAACAACACGCAACAACAACAACACGATTAACACAGTTCACACACGCTAAGCACACGCAACAACAACAACACGATTAACACACTTCACACACGCTAAGCACACGCAACAACACGATTAACACACTTCACACACGCTAAGCACACGCAACAACAACACGATCAACACAGTTCACACACGCTAAGCACACGCAACAACACGATTAACACACTTCACACACACTAAGCACACGCAACAACAACATGATTAACACACTTCACACACGCTAAGCACACGCAACAACAACACGCAACAACACGATTAACACAGTTCACACACGCTAAGCACACGCAACAACAACACGCAACAACACGATTAACACAGTTCACACACGCTAAGCACACGCAACAACAACATGATTAACACACTTCACACACGCTAAGCACACGCAACAACAACACGCAACAACAACACGATTAACACAGTTCACACACGCTAAGCACACGCAACAACAACAACACGATTAACACACTTCACACACGCTAAGCACACGCAACAACAACAACAACACGATTAACACAGTTCACACACGCTAAGCACACGCAACAACACGATTAACACACTTCACACACGCTAAGCACACGCAACAACAACACGCAACAACAACAACACGATTAACACAGTTCACACACGCTAAGCACACGCAACAACAACAACACGATTAACACAGTTCACACACGCTAAGCACACGCAACAACACGATTAACACACTTCACACACGCTAAGCACACGCAACAACAACACGATCAACACAGTTCACACACGCTAAGCACACGCAACAACACGATTAACACACTTCACACACGCTAAGCACACGCAACAACAACATGATTAACACACTTCACACACGCTAAGCACACGCAACAACAACACGCAACAACACGATTAACACAGTTCACACACGCTAAGCACACGCAACAACAACACGCAACAACACGATTAACACAGTTCACACACGCTAAGCACACGCAACAACAACATGATTAACACACTTCACACACGCTAAGCACACGCAACAACAACACGCAACAACAACACGATTAACACACTTCACACACGCTAAGCACACGCAACAACAACAACAACACGATTAACACAGTTCACACACGCTAAGCACACGCAACAACACGATTAACACACTTCACACACGCTAAGCACACGCAACAACAACACGCAACAACAACAACACGATTAACACAGTTCACACACGCTAAGCACACGCAACAACAACACGCAACAACAACAACACGATTAACACAGTTCACACACGCTAAGCACACGCAACAACAACAACACGATTAACACACTTCACACACGCTAAGCACACGCAACAACAACAACACGATTAACACAGTTCACACACGCTAAGCACACGCAACAACAACACGCAACAACAACAACACGATTAACACAGTTCACACACGCTAAGCACACGCAACAACAACACGCAACAACAACAACACGATTAACACAGTTCACACACGCTAAGCACACGCAACAACAACAACACGATTAACACACTTCACACACGCTAAGCACACACAACAACAACAACAACACGATTAACACAGTTCACACACGCTAAGCACACGCAACAACAACACGCAACAACAACAACACGATTAACACAGTTCACACACGCTAAGCACACGCAACAACAACACGCAACAACAACAACACGATTAACACAGTTCACACACGCTAAGCACACGCAACAACAACAACACGATTAACACACTTCACACACGCTAAGCACACGCAACAACAACAACAACAACACGATTAACACAGTTCACACACGCTAAGCACACGCAACAACAACAACATGATTAACACAGTTCACACACGCTAAGCACACACAACAACACGATTAACACACTTCACACAAGCTAAGCACATGCAACAACAACAACAACAACACGATTAACACAGTTCACACACGCTAAGCACACGCAACAACACGATTAACACAGTTCACACACGCTAAGGACACGCAACAACACGATTAACACAGTTCACACACGCTAAGCACACGCAACAACACGATTAACACAGTTCACACACGCTAAGCACACGCAACAACACGATTAACACAGTTCACACACGCTAAGCACACGCAACAACACGATTAACACAGTTCACACACGCTAAGCACACGCAACAACAACACGCAACAACACGATTAACACAGTTCACACACGCTAAGCACACGCAACAACAACACGCAACAACACGATTAACACAGTTCACACACGCTAAGCACACGCAACAACAACATGATTAACACACTTCACACACGCTAAGCACACGCAACAACAACACGCAACAACAACACGATTAACACAGTTCACACACGCTAAGCACACGCAACAACAACATGATTAACACACTTCACACACGCTAAGCACACGCAACAACAACACGCAACAACGACAACACGATTAACACACTTCACACACGCTAAGCACACGCAACAACAACAACAACACGATTAACACAGTTCACACACGCTAAGCACACGCAACAACACGATTAACACACTTCACACACGCTAAGCACACGCAACAACAACACGCAACAACAACAACACGATTAACACAGTTCACACACGCTAAGCACACGCAACAACAACACGCAACAACAACAACACGATTAACACAGTTCACACACGCTAAGCACACGCAACAACAACAACACGATTAACACACTTCACACACGCTAAGCACACGCAACAACAACAACACGATTAACACAGTTCACACACGCTAAGCACACGCAACAACAACACGCAACAACAACAACACGATTAACACAGTTCACACACGCTAAGCACACGCAACAACAACACGCAACAACAACAACACGATTAACACAGTTCACACACGCTAAGCACACGCAACAACAACAACACGATTAACACACTTCACACACGCTAAGCACACGCAACAACAACAACAACACGATTAACACAGTTCACACACGCTAAGCACACGCAACAACAACACGCAACAACAACAACACGATTAACACAGTTCACACACGCTAAGCACACGCAACAACAACACGCAACAACAACAACACGATTAACACAGTTCACACACGCTAAGCACACGCAACAACAACAACACGATTAACACACTTCACACACGCTAAGCACACGCAACAACAACAACACGATTAACACAGTTCAC
Source organism: Petromyzon marinus (assembly GCF_048934315.1). NCBI lineage: Eukaryota > Metazoa > Chordata > Hyperoartia > Petromyzontiformes > Petromyzontidae > Petromyzon > Petromyzon marinus. Next base: position 2,244,265 of record NC_133749.1, on the reverse strand, counting down.
ACACGCTAAGCACACGCAACAACAACAACATGATTAACACAGTTCACACACGCTAAGCACACACAACAACACGATTAACACACTTCACACAAGCTAAGCACATGCAACAACAACAACAACACGATTAACACAGTTCACACACGCTAAGCACACGCAACAACACGATTAACACAGTTCACACACGCTAAGGACACGCAACAACACGATTAACACAGTTCACACACGCTAAGCACACGCAACAACACGATTAACACAGTTCACACACGCTAAGCACACGCAACAACACGATTAACACAGTTCACACACGCTAAGCACACGCAACAACACGATTAACACAGTTCACACACGCTAAGCACACGCAACAACACGATTAACACAGTTCACACACGCTAAGCACACGCAACAACAAAACGATTAACACAGTTCACACACGCTAAGCACACGCAACAACACGCAACAACACGATTAACACAGTTCACACACGCTAAGCACACGCAACAACAACACGATTAACACAGTTCACACACGCTAAGCACACGCAACAACAACAACAACAACACGATTAACACAGTTCACACACGCTAAGCACACGCAACAACAACAGCACGATTAACACAGTTCACACACGCTAAGCACACGCAACAACAACAACATGATTAACACACTTCACACACGCTAAGCACACGCAACAACAACATGATTAACACAGTTCACACACGCTAAGCACATGCAACAACAGCACGATTAACACAGTTCACACACGCTAAGCACACGCAACAACAGCATGATTAACACAGTTCACACACGCTAAGCACACGCAACAACAACACGCAACAACACGATTAACACACTTCACACACGCTAAGCACACGCAACAACAACAACACGATTAACACACTTCACACACGCTAAGCACACGCAACAACAACACGATTAACACAGTTCACACACGCTAAGCACACGCAACAACAACAACACGATTAACACACTTCACACACGCTAAGCACACGCAACAACACCACGATTAACACAGTTCACACACGCTAAGCACACGCAACAACAACACGATTAACACAGTTCACACACGCTAAGCACACGCAACAACAACAACATGATTAACACACTTCACACACACTAAGCACACGCAACAACAACATGATTAACACAGTTCACACACGCTAAGCACACGCAACAACAGCATGATTAACACAGTTCACACACGCTAAGCACACGCAACAACAGCATGATTAACACAGTTCACACACGCTAAGCACACGCAACAACACGATTAACACACTTCACACACGCTAAGCACACGCAACAACAACAACACGATTAACACACTTCACACACGCTAAGCACACGCAACAACAACACGATTAACACACTTCACACACGCTAAGCACACGCAACAACAACACACAGCACGATTAACACAGTTCACACACGCTAAGCACACGCAACAACAACACGATTAACACAGTTCACACACGCTAAGCACACGCAACAACAACATGATTAACACACTTCACACACGCTAAGCACACGCAACAACAACATGATTAACACAGTTCACACACGCTAAGCACACGCAACAACAGCATGATTAACACAGTTCACACACGCTAAGCACACGCAACAACAGCATGATTAACACAGTTCACACACGCTAAGCACACGCAACAACAGCATGATTAACACAGTTCACACACGCTAAGCACACGCAACAACAACAACACGATTAACACAGTTCACACACGCTAAGCACACGCAACAACAACAACACGATTAACACAGTTCACACACGCTAAGCACACGCAACAACAACAACAACACGATTAACACACTTCACACACGCTAAGCACACGCAACAACACGATTAACACACTTCACACACGCTAAGCACACGCAACAACAACACGATCAACACAGTTCACACACGCTAAGCACACGCAACAACACGATTAACACACTTCACACACACTAAGCACACGCAACAACAACATGATTAACACACTTCACACACGCTAAGCACACGCAACAACAACACGCAACAACACGATTAACACAGTTCACACACGCTAAGCACACGCAACAACAACACGCAACAACACGATTAACACAGTTCACACACGCTAAGCACACGCAACAACAACATGATTAACACACTTCACACACGCTAAGCACACGCAACAACAACACGCAACAACAACACGATTAACACAGTTCACACACGCTAAGCACACGCAACAACAACAACACGATTAACACACTTCACACACGCTAAGCACACGCAACAACAACAACAACACGATTAACACAGTTCACACACGCTAAGCACACGCAACAACACGATTAACACACTTCACACACGCTAAGCACACGCAACAACAACACGCAACAACAACAACACGATTAACACAGTTCACACACGCTAAGCACACGCAACAACAACAACACGATTAACACAGTTCACACACGCTAAGCACACGCAACAACACGATTAACACACTTCACACACGCTAAGCACACGCAACAACAACACGATCAACACAGTTCACACACGCTAAGCACACGCAACAACACGATTAACACACTTCACACACGCTAAGCACACGCAACAACAACATGATTAACACACTTCACACACGCTAAGCACACGCAACAACAACACGCAACAACACGATTAACACAGTTCACACACGCTAAGCACACGCAACAACAACACGCAACAACACGATTAACACAGTTCACACACGCTAAGCACACGCAACAACAACATGATTAACACACTTCACACACGCTAAGCACACGCAACAACAACACGCAACAACAACAACACGATTAACACACTTCACACACGCTAAGCACACGCAACAACAACAACAACAACACGATTAACACAGTTCACACACGCTAAGCACACGCAACAACACGATTAACACACTTCACACACGCTAAGCACACGCAACAACAACACGCAACAACAACAACACGATTAACACAGTTCACACACGCTAAGCACACGCAACAACAACACGCAACAACAACAACAACACGATTAACACAGTTCACACACGCTAAGCACACGCAACAACAACAACACGATTAACACACTTCACACACGCTAAGCACACGCAACAACAACAACACGATTAACACAGTTCACACACGCTAAGCACACGCAACAACAACACGCAACAACAACAACACGATTAACACAGTTCACACACGCTAAGCACACGCAACAACAACACGCAACAACAACAACAACACGATTAACACAGTTCACACACGCTAAGCACACGCAACAACAACAACACGATTAACACACTTCACACACGCTAAGCACACGCAACAACAACAACAACACGATTAACACAGTTCACACACGCTAAGCACACGCAACAACAACACGCAACAACAACAACACGATTAACACAGTTCACACACGCTAAGCACACGCAACAACAACACGCAACAACAACAACACGATTAACACAGTTCACACACGCTAAGCACACGCAACAACAACACGATTAACACACTTCACACACGCTAAGCACACGCAACAACAACAACAACACGATTAACACAGTTCACACACGCTAAGCACACGCAACAACAACAACATGATTAACACAGTTCACACACGCTAAGCACACACAACAACACGATTAACACACTTCACACAAGCTAAGCACATGCAACAACAACAACAACACGATTAACACAGTTCACACACGCTAAGCACACGCAACAACACGATTAACACAGTTCACACACGCTAAGGACACGCAACAACACGATTAACACAGTTCACACACGCTAAGCACACGCAACAACACGATTAACACAGTTCACACACGCTAAGCACACGCAACAACACGATTAACACAGTTCACACACGCTAAGCACACGCAACAACACGATTAACACAGTTCACACACGCTAAGCACACGCAACAACACGATTGACACAGTTCACACACGCTAAGCACACGCAACAACAACACGATTAACACAGTTCACACACGCTAAGCACACGCAACAACACGATTAACACAGTTCACACACGCTAAGCACACGCAACAACAACACGATTAACACAGTTCACACACGCTAAGCACACGCAACAACAACAACAACAACACGATTAACACAGTTCACACACGCTAAGCACACGCAACAACAACAGCACGATTAACACAGTTCACACACGCTAAGCACACGCAACAACAACAACATGATTAACACACTTCACACACGCTAAGCACACGCTAAGCACACGCAACAACAACATGATTAACACAGTTCACACACGCTAAGCACATGCAACAACAGCACGATTAACACAGTTCACACACGCTAAGCACACGCAACAACAGCATGATTAACACAGTTCACACACGCTAAGCACACGCAACAACAACACGCAACAGCACGATTAACACAGTTCACACACGCTAAGCACACGCAACAACAACACGCAACAACACGATTAACACACTTCACACACGCTAAGCACACGCAACAACAACAACACGATTAACACACTTCACACACGCTAAGCACACGCAACAACAACACGATTAACACAGTTCACACACGCTAAGCACACGCAACAACACCACGATTAACACAGTTCACACACGCTAAGCACACGCAACAACACGATTAACACAGTTCACACACGCTAAGCACACGCAACAACAACAACATGATTAACACACTTCACACACGCTAAGCACACGCAACAACAACATGATTAACACAGTTCACACACGCTAAGCACACGCAACAACAGCATGATTAACACAGTTCACACACGCTAAGCACACGCAACAACAGCATGATTAACACAGTTCACACACGCTAAGCACACGCAACAACACGATTAACACACTTCACACACGCTAAGCACACGCAACAACAACAACACGATTAACACACTTCACACACGCTAAGCACACGCAACAACAACACGATTAACACACTTCACACACGCTAAGCACACGCAACAACAACACACAGCACGATTAACACAGTTCACACACGCTAAGCACACGCAACAACAACACGATTAACACAGTTCACACACGCTAAGCACACGCAACAACAACAACATGATTAACACACTTCACACACGCTAAGCACACGCAACAACAACATGATTAACACAGTTCACACACGCTAAGCACACGCAACAACAGCATGATTAACACAGTTCACACACGCTAAGCACACGCAACAACAGCATGATTAACACAGTTCACACACGCTAAGCACACGCAACAACAGCATGATTAACACAGTTCACACACGCTAAGCACACGCAACAACAACAACACGATTAACACAGTTCACACACGCTAAGCACACGCAACAACAACAACATGATTAACACACTTCACACACGCTAAGCACACGCAACAACAACACGATTAACACACTTCACACACGCTAAGCACACGCAACAACAACAACACGATTAACACAGTTCACATACGCTAAGCACACGCAACAACAACACGATTAACACAGTTCACACACGCTAAGCACATGCAACAACAACAACAACAACAACAACACGATTAACACAGTTAACACACGCTAAGCACACGCAACAACAACACACAGCATGATTAACACAGTTCACACACGCTAAGCACACGCAACAACAACAACACGATTAACACACTTCACACACGCTAAGCACACGCAACAACAACAACACGATTAACACGGTTCACACACGCTAAGCACACGCAACAACAACACGATTAACACAGTTCACACACGCTAAGCACATGCAACAACAACAACACGATTAACACAGTTAACACACGCTAAGCACACGCAACAACAACACACAGCATGATTAACACAGTTCACACACGCTAAGCACACGCAACAACAACAACACGATTAACACAGTTCACACACGCTAAGCACACGCAACAACAACAACACGATTAACACGGTTCACACACGCTAAGCACACGCAACAACAACACGCAGCATGATTAACACAGTTCACACACGCTAAGCACACATAACAACAGCATGATTAACACAGTTCACACACGCTAAGCACACATAACAACAGCATGATTAACACAGTTCACACATGCTATGCACACGCAACAACACGCACACAACCACGTGGTTGTCCATCTGACACAACACGCATGTACCATGGTGGTGGTTGTTGTTGTGTGTAGTGTAGTGTGTAGTGTAGTGTGTAGTGTGTATAGTGTAGTGTGTAGTGTATAGTGTAGTGTGTAGTGTAGTGTGTAGTGTATAGTGTAGTGTAGTGTATAGTGTAGTGTAGTGTGTAGTGTAGTGTGTAGTGTAGTGTATAGTGTAGTGTATAGTGTAGTGTATAGTGTAGTGTATAGTAGTGTATAGTAGTGTAGTGTATAATGTAGTGTATAGTGTAGTGTATAGTGTAGTGTATAGTGTAGTGTATAGTAGTGTAGTGTATAATGTAGTGTATAGTGTAGTGTGTAGTGTAGTGTATAGTAGTGTATAGTGTAGTGTATAGTGTAGTGTAGTGTGTAGTGTAGTGTGTAGTGTATAGCGTAGTGTAGTGTGTAGTGTAGTGTATAGTGTAGTGTGTAGTGTAGTGTAGTGTATAGTGTAGTGTATAGTGTAGTGTAGTGTATAGTGTAGTGTGTAGTGTAGTGTGTAGTGTAGTGTGTAGTGTAGTGTGTAGTGTAGTGTGTAGTGTAGTGTATAGTGTAGTGTGTAGTGTAGTGTGTAGTGTAGTGTAGTGAATAGTGTAGTGTATAGTGTAGTGTAGTGAATAGTGTAGTGTATAGTGTAGTGTATAGTGTAGTGTATAGTGTAGTGTATAGTGTAGTGTATAGTGTAGTGTATAGTATAGTGTAGTGTGTATTGTAGTGTATAGTGTAGTGTATAGTGTAGTGTATAGTGTATAGCGTAGTGTAGTGTGTAGTGTAGTGTAGTGTGTAGTGTAGTGTATAGTGTAGTGTATAGTGTAGTGTGTAGTGTATAGTGTATAGTGTAGTGTGGTGTGTAGTGTAGTGGGTAGTGTAGTGTGTAGTGTATAGTGTAGTGTGTAGTGTAGTGTGTAGTGTAGTGTGTAGTGTAGTGTATAGTGTAGTGTATAGTGTAGTGTATAGTGTAGTGTAGTGTGTAGTGTACTATAGTGTGTAGTGTAGTGTGTAGTGTAGTATAGTGTGTAGTGTAGTTTAGTGTGTAGTGTGTGTGGTTGTTGTTGTTGTTGTGTGTAGTGGTTGTTGTTGTGTTGTTGTTGTGTGTAGTGGTTGTTGTTGTTGTTGTGTGTAGTGGTTGTTGTTGTGTGTAGTGGTTGTTGTTGTTGTTGTTGTGTGTTGTTGTTGTGTGTAGTGGTTGTTGTTGTGTGTAGTGGTTGTTGTTGTTGTGTGTTGTGTGTTGTTGTTGTTGTGTGTAGTGGTTGTTGTTGTGTGTAGTGGTTGTTGTTGTTGTGTGTAGTGGTTGTTGTTGTTGTTGTGGTTGTTGGTGTTGTTGTTGTGTGTAGTGGTTGTTGGTGTTGTTGTTGTGTGTAGTGGTTGTTGTTGTTGTTGTGTGTAGTGGTTGTTGTTGTTGTTGTTGTTGTTGTGTGTAGTGTGTGTGTAGTGGTTGTTGTTGTGTGTAGTGTGTGTAGTGGTTGTTGTTGTGTGTAGTGGTTGTTGTTGTTGTGTGTAGTGGTTGTTGTTGTTGTTCTGTGTAGTGTGTGTTGTTGTGTGTAGTGGTAGTTGTGTGTAGTGTGTGTTGTTGTTGTTGTAGTTGTGTGTAGTGTGTGTGTAGTTGTTGTGTGTAGTTGTGTCACCCAGGTGGTTGTCCATCTGACACAAGACCCGTGTGGCGTGGTGGTTGTTGTTGTTGTTGGTGTTGTGTGTAGTAGTGTGTGTAGTGGTTGTTGGTGTTGTGTGTAGTTGCTGTGTGTAGTTGTTGTTGTTGTTGTGTCACCCAGGTGGTTGTCCATCTGACACAACACGCGTGTGGCGTGGTGGTTGTTGCTGTGTGTAGTGGTTGTAGTTGTTGTGTGTAGTGTGTGTGTAGTGGTTGTGTGTAGTAGTTGTTGTGTCACCCAGTTGGTTGTCCATCTGACACAAGACCCGTGTGGCGTGGTGGTTGTTGCTGTGTGTAGTGGTTGTTGTTGTTGTTGTGTGTAGTGGTTGTTGTTGTTGTGTGTAGTTGCTGTGTGTAGTTGTTGTGTGTAGTTGTGTCACCTAGGTGGTTGTCCATCTGACACAAGACCCGTGTGGCGTGGTGGTTGTTGCTGTGTGTAGTGGTTGTTGTTGTGTGTAGTGGTTGTTGTTGTTGTGTGTAGTTGCTGTGTGTTGTTGTTGTGTGTGTAGTTGTTGTGTGTAGTTGTGTCACCTAGGTGGTTGTCCATCTGACACAAGACCTGTGTGGCGTGGTGGTTGTTGTTGTTGTGTGTAGTGGTTGTTGTTGTTGTGTGTGGTTGTTGTTGTTGTGTGTAGTGGTTGTTGTTGTGTGTAGTGTGTGTGTAGTTGTGTGTAGTTGTGTCACCCAGGTGGTTGTCCATCTGACACAACACGCGTGTGGCGTGGTGATTGTTGTTGGTGTTGTTGTTGGTGTGTGTAGTGGTTGTTGTTGTTGTTGTGTGTAGTGGTTGTTGGTGTTGTTGTTGGTGTTGTTGGTGTGTGTAGTGGTTGTTGGTGTTGTTGTTGTTGTGTGTAGTGGTTGTTGTTGTGTGTAGTGGTTGTTGTTGTTGTGTGTAGTGTGTGTGTAGTGTGTGTGTAGTTGTGTGTAGTTGTGTCACCCAGGTGGTTGTCCATCTGACACAACACGCGTGTGGCGTGGTGGTTGGTGTTGTTGTTGTTGGTGTGTGTAGTGGTTGTTGTTGTTGTTGTTGTGTGTAGTGGTTGTTGGTGTTGTTGTTGGTGTTGTTGGTGTTGTTGTGTGTAGTTGTGTGTAGTTGTGTCACCCAGGTGGTTGTCCATCTGACACAAGACCCGTGTGGCGTGGTGGTTGTTGGTGTTGTTGGTGTTGTTGTTGGTGTTGTTGGTGTTGTTGTAGTTGTGTGTAGTGGTTGTTGTGTCACCCAGGTGGTTGTCCATCTGACACAACACGCGTGTGGCGTGGTGATTGTTGTTGGTGTTGTTGTGTGTAGTGTGTGTGTAGTGGTTGTGTGTAGTAGTTGTTGTGTCACCCAGGTGGTTGTCCATCTGACACAAGACCCGTGTGGCGTGGTGGTTGTTGTTGTTGTTGTTGGTGTGTGTAGTGTGTGTGTAGTTGTTGTGTGTAGTGTGTGTAGTGGTTGTTGTTGTTGTTGTTGTGTCACCTAGGTGGTTGTCCATCTGACACAAGACCCGTGTGGCGTGGTGATTGTTGTTGTTGGTGTTGGTGTGTGTAGTGTGTGTGTGTAGTTGTTGTGTGTAGTGTGTGTAGTGGTTGTTGTTGTTGTTGTTGTGTCACCTAGGTGGTTGTCCATCTGACACAAGACCCGTGTGGCGTGGTGATTGTTGTTGTTGGTGTTGGTGTGTGTAGTGTGTGTGTGTAGTTGTTGTGTGTAGTGTGTGTAGTGGTTGTTGTTGTTGTTGTGTCACCTAGGTGGTTGTCCATCTGACACAAGACCCGTGTGGCGTGGTGGTTGTTGGTGTTGGTGTTCTTCTTCTCCTCGGCTTCGCTCCTCACTGGGTCCAGGTTCCAGATCACAACCTTGCCAGAATCCTCCCCTGCGTCAACAACAACCACAACAACAATAACCACAACAACAACCACAACAACAATAACAACAACAACCACAACAACAACAATCGATTGTCTGTGTGTGTGTGTAGGTGCTGCTACTCGCTACTAGCAACACTTGCCCATACAGCCCTGCTAGAGGCTACCTGGGGGATCATTGTCTGTGTGTGTGTGTAGGTGCTGCTACTGACTACTAACTACAGCACTTGCCCCTACAGCCCTGCTAGAGGCTACCTGGGGGATCTTTGTCTGTGTGTGTGTGTGTAGGTGCTGCTACTCGCTACTAGCTACAGCAATTGCCCCTACTGCCTGCTAGAGGCTACCTGGGGGATCATTGTCTGTGTGTGTGTGTAGGTGCTGCTACTGACTACTAACTACAGCACTTGCCCCTACAGCCCTGCTAGAGGCTACCTGGGGGATCTTTGTCTGTGTGTGTGTGTGTAGGTGCTGCTACTCGCTACTAGCTACAGCAATTGCCCCTACTGCCTGCTAGAGGCTACCTGGGGGATCTTTGTCTGTGTGTGTAGGTGCTGCTACTCGCTACTAACAGCACTTGCCCCTACAGCCTGCTAGAGGCTACCTGGGGGATCTTTGTCTGTGTGTGTAGGTGCTGCTACTCGCTACTAACCACACTTGCCCCTACAGCCCTGCTAGAGGCTACCTGGGGGATCTTTGTCTGTATGTGTGTAGGGGCTGCTACTCGCTACTAACAGCACTTGCCCCTACAGCCTGCTAGATGCTACCTGGGGGACCTTTGTCTGTGTGTAGGTGCTGCTACTCGCTACTAACAGCACTTGCCCCTACAGCCTGCTAGAGGCTACCTGGGGGACCTTTGTCTGTGTGTGTAGGTGCTGCTACTCGCTACTAACAGCACTTGCCCCTACAGCCCTGCTAGAGGCTACCTGGGGGATCTTTGTCTCTCTGTGTGTGTAGGTGCTGCTACTCGCTACTAACAGCACTTGCCCCTACAGCCCTGCTAGAGGCTACCTGGGGGATCTTTGTCTGTGTGTGTAGGTGCTGCTACTCGCTACTAACAGCACTTGCCCCTACAGCCCTGCTAGAGGCTACCTGGGGGATCTTTGTCTGTAGCTGTGCGCGTGTGTGTTAGCGTGTGTGTGTTAGCGTGTATGTGTGAGAGTGTGTGTTAGCGTGTGTGAGCGTGTGTGTGAGCGTGTGTGTGTGTGTTAGCATGTGTTAGCGTGTGTGTTAGCGTGTGTTAGCATGTGTCTGTTAGCGTGTGTTAGCGTGTGTTAGCGCGCGTGCGTGTGTGAGCATGTGTGTGAGCGTGTGTGTTAGCGTGTGTGTGTGACCATGTGTGTGTGTGAGCGTGTGTGTGTTAACATGTGTGTTAGCGTGTGTGTGAGCGTGTGTGCGTGCGTGTGAGCGTGTGTGCGTGTGTGCGTGTGAGCGTGTGTTTGTGAGCGTGTGTGTGTGATAGCGTGTGTGAGCGTGTGTATGTTAGCGTGTGTGTGTGATAACGTGTGTGTGTGTTAGCGTGTGTGTGTGAGCGTGTGTGGGTGAGCGTGTGTGAGCGTGTGCGTTAGCGTGTGTGTGTGATAGCGTGTGTGTGTGAGCGTGTGTGTGTGTGAGCGTGTGTGTGTGTGTGATAGCGTGTGTGTGTGTTAGAGTGTGTATGTGAGCGTGTGTGGGTGAGCGTGTGTGTGTGTTAGCGTGTGTGTGTGAGCGTGTGTGGGTGAGCGTGTGTGTGTTAGCGTGTGTGTGTGATAGCGTGTGTGTGTGGGCGTGTGTGAGCGTGTGTGTTAGCGTGTGTGTGTGAGCGTGTGTGTGTGAGCGTGTGTGGGTGAGCGTGTGTGTGTGTGTGTGAGCGTGTGTGTGTGTGAGCGTGTGTGTGTGAGCGTGTGTGTTAGCGCGTGTGTGTGAGCGTGTGTGGGTGAGAGTGTGTGTGCGTGTTAGCGTGTGTGTAAGCGTGTGTGTGTGTGAGCATGTGTGTGTGAGCGTGTGTGTGTTAGCGTGTGTGTGTGTGAGCGCGTGTGTGTGTGTGAGCGCGTGTGTGTTAGCGTGTGTGTGTTAGCGTGTGTGTGTTAGCGTGTGTGTGTTATCGTGTGTGTGTGAGCGCGTGTGTGTGTTAGAGTGTGTGTGAGCGTGTGTGTGTGTGTGAGAGTGTGTTAGCGTGTGTGTGTATGAGCGTGTGAGTGTGTGTTAGCGTGTGTGAGCGTGTGTGGGTGAGCATGTGTGTGTGTTAGAATGTGTGTATGTAATAGCATGTGTGTGTGTGAGTGCGTGTGTGTTAGCATGTGTGTGTGATAGCGTGTGTGTGTGCGTGTGTGAGCGTGTGTGTGTGTGTGTGAGCGCGTGTGTGTGTGTGAGTGTGTGTGAGCGTGTGTGTGTGTGTTAGTGTGTTAGCATGTGTGAGCGTGTGTGTGTGTTAAGTGTGTGTGTGTGGGTGAGCGTGTGTGTGTGGGTGAGCGTGTGTGTTAGCATATGTGAGCATGTGTGTGTGATAGCGTGTGTGTGTGTGTGAGCGTGTGTGTGTGTGTTAGTGTGTTAGCGTGTGTGAGCGTGTGTGTGTGTTAGTGTGTGTGTGTGTGAGCGTGTGTGTTAGCATGTGTGAGCGTGTGTGTGTTAGTGTGTGTGAGAGTGTGTGTGTTAGTGTGTGTGAGCGTGTTAGTGTGTGTTAGTGAGTGAGAGTGTGTTAGTGTGTGTTAGTGTGTGTGTGCGTGTGTGAGTGTGTGTGTGTTAGTGTGTGTGTTAGTGTGTGTGTTAGTGTGTGTGTTAGTGTGTGTGTGTTAGTGTGTGTGTGTTAGCGTGTGTGTGTTTGTGTTAGTGTGTGTTAGTGTGTGTGTGACTGTGTGTGTCTGTGTGTGTGTTAGTGTGTTAGTGTGTGTGTGTCTGTGTGTGTGTGACTGTGTGTGTCTGTGTGTGTGTTAGTGAGTGTGTGTTAGTGTGAGCGTGTGTGTGTTAGTGTGTGTGAGCGTGTGTGTTAGTGTGTGTGTGTTAGTGTGTGTGTTAGTGTGTGTCAAAGTCTGACCTTGACCACCAGTAGCAAATTTCTGTCCATCGGGGTGAATGTCCAAGGAAAAGATTGGCTTCCCTACAAGACAACACACACACAGACAAAGATCCCCCGGGTAGCCTTTACGGACTGTAGGGGCAAGTGCTGTAGTTAGTAGCGAGTAGCAGCACCTACACACACACAGAGACAAAGATCCCCCAGGTAGCCTCTAGCAAGGCTGTAGGGGCAAGTGTTGTTAGTAGCAAGTAGCAGCACCTACACACACACAGATAAAGATCCCCCAGGTAGCTTCTAGCAGGCTGTAAGGGGCAAGTGTAGTTAGTCGCGAGTAGCAGCACCTACACACACAGACAAAGATCCACCAGACACACACATAAACACACACACGTATACAACAACACAACAACCGCCATTCGCCACTAAGTGGCGATGACGTCACCACGACGCTTGTGCCAGGCCATGTGCACCCTGAGGCCACGTGAAGTGTCGAACGCCCGCTGGCAGGAGGTCACGGGGCAGACCCAGGTGCCACGGGTCGACTGACTGAGATGACTGGCTGATGCACCACCTGTGCCCCCTACTGTGCCAACCTGCTGTGCTTTAGCCACCCGGCGCTCCGCTCGTTGTTCTGAGCGTCGCTCCTCCGCCCTCTGTTGTTGTTGGAGGGCGACTGCCTCCAACTGCCCAGTAGCATCCTTCACGAGCCTCCTCCACAGAGGCCGATCTTGACACCGCTGGTACCAGTCATCGGCAAGTCCACTCAGCTCCACGTCCTCCTGTACCACATCACTCCATCTCTTCTCTAGCCCGTGCCGCGCCCGTTTAGCCCCCTCGATCCGGACGAACAAAAGCTGTTTCGGCATGCGGTGGCTGGGCATGCGGGCTACGTGACCCAGCCATCGCAGCCTTGCCTGCCGGCGGAGCTCACCGATGGGACCTTGCCCAGATCTTTCAAGGATTTGTGAGCTCCTCACACAATCCAGTCTGGTTAAACCCAGGATGGATCATAGGCAGGCCAGCCTAAATGTTGCTGACCGGCGAAGATGTTCCATTAGGGGGGTCCACGTTTCGCAAGCGTAGAGAAGGGAGGGAATGACCGTGGCCGAGAAGACCTGAAGCTTAGTGCGGAGCGACAGACCAGGTAGCTTCCACACAGCGTTACACAACCGATGAAAAGATATTGCCGCTCGACTGATTCGGAGTGAGACCTCTGCTGTTAAACTGGAGCCAGTCATAAGCACACTGCCCAGGTATGGGAAACTCTCCACTCTCTCCACAACTGCCCCATCACCGATTGGGAGTTGTGTGGTGGTGGAGTGTCCGATGGTACAAAATACCCCGGCAGGTGCTTAGTTTTGGTGGGGCTGATGGTAAGGCCCCACCTCTTAGTGGCACGCTCCAGTCTCAGCAGCAGCGTCTCCAACTCCTCCTCTGACTGAGCAGCTATTACCAAATCATCAGCATACATAACGTGGTTGAGCAATAGGGAGCCATCCCTTGACCGCACCCGGGCATCGATTAGCCTCCCATTATATCTGTACCATATGGAGATTCCCCCGGTACAGCTATTGAAGGCTTCACGAACTACGTGGTCAAAATAGATATTAAATAATGTGGGAGCCAGAGGACATCCCTGTCGCACCCCAAGGTGTACAGGGAATGGCTCTGACTCCCGGCCACGTAGTTTTACCCGGGCCCGCTCACCATCATGAAGGTCCTTAATGATCGTAAGCAGAGGGTCAGGTACTCCAAAAGCACGAAGAACAACCAAGAGCCCAGGCCTATTGATGGTATCATAGGCCTTGACCAGGTCAATAAAGCAAAGATGTAGATCTTGCTGGAATTCCCTACACCTCTGCTGTAGCAGACGGACAGAAAATATGGCATCTGTGCAGGACCGCCCTTTCCTGAAACCGCATTGGGGCTCTGCAAGCCTCTCCTCAGCGTGCCTGGCAAGGCGATGTTGAATAATCCTTGCCAGGACCTTTCCCGGCACACTGAGGAGTGAGATGCCCCTGTAGTTGTTACAGTCTGTGCGGTCCCCCTTCTTAAAAAGGGGGACCACACAGACACACACATACACACACACAGACACACATAAACACACAGACACACACATAAACACACACAGACACACACATAGACAAACACATAAACACACACAGACACACACATAGACACACACATAGACACACACAGACACACACATAAACACACACATAAACACACACAGACACACACATAAACACACACAGACACACACATAAACACACACAGACACACACATAAACACACACACAGACAAACACAAACACACGCTTCTAGACACACACATAACACACAGACACACACATAAACACACACAGACACACACATAAACACACATAAACACACACATAAACACACACAGACACACACATAAACACACACAGACACACACAAACACACACAGACACATGCTTCTAGACACACACGTAACCCACACACACACACAAACACACACAGACACACACATAACACACACGCTTCTAGACACACACACATAACACACAGACACACAAATAACACACACAGACACACACGCTTCTAGACACACACACACAAACAAACACACAAATAACACACACAGACAACACACAAAGACAAACACACACACGCTTCTAGACACATACATCACACACAGACACACACACACCACACACAGACACACACATAACACACACAGACACACACATAACACACAAAGACAAACAGACACACGCTTCTAGACACACACATAACACACACAGACAAACACACACAGACACACGCTTCTAGACACACAAACACAAAGACAAACACACAACACAGACACGCTTCTAGACACACACATAACACACACACACACACGTAACACACACACATAACACAAAGACAACACACAAAGACAAACACACACAACACACACACGCTTCTAGACACACACATAACACACACAGACACACACAGACACGCACAAACACACACACACATATAAACACACACACACATATAAACACACACACATAACACACATAAACACACACACATAACACACATAAACACACACAGACACACACACAGACACACACAACACACACATAACACGCACAGACACACACATAACACACACAGACACACACATAGACACATAACACACACAACACACACACGCTTCTAGACACACACACGCTTCTAGACACACACACAAACACACAGACGCACACAAAGACACACACATCACACACACACACAGGCATACACATAACACGCACACACAAAGACAAACAACAACAACAGAAGCATCTATGCACCACCATCACCACCACCACCACGAACGCAGCAAAACGCGACTCCAGCCGCGACCTCTTTCACCGCTGCACTTTCAGTGTTCGTTTATTTCGCTTTAAGAGCCGCTCGGCTCTTGAATCGGGTGCAACCTCAACAAGAAAACAAATAAAAAATAAAAACATCTTAAAGTGACTACGCGCGACTTTGTGCGAACAGAAAATCACAGCAAAAAATTATCCCTGTGTGTAAAAAAAAATAGATATATTAAATAAAATAAAACAGCCGTTGACATCACCCCCAACGCTTTTGTGCAAAAATCCCAGGGAATTTCGTGGTGGGGGCTTCCGCTCACCGTTGTGGTTGACCCAGGGCGGCTTCAACAGCTTCATCGCGGCGAGAGAGAGAGAGGGGAGAGAGGGGAGAGAGAACGGAGCCCGCCCGTCGCTTGTTGCGGAGTCAAAACACCCAGGCACCCTCCCTCGGGTTCCGGCGGGGCCGAGGCGGCTCTCCCTCGGGCGGGGAATCCAGGCGAGGCCGAGGCTTCCAGAGACGCGGGGAGTTGGTGACTAGGCCACAGCCGACCAACCGTCGCCACTCCCTCGCTCCGGCGGGGCCGAGGCCGCTTTACCTCGGCGGGGTATCTAGGCGAGACCGAGGCTTCTCGACAGGGGGGGGGGGGGGTTGTAGTTGGCGATTAGGCCGCAAATCCACCACCACGGCCGCTCTCTTCGCTCCGGCGGGGCCGAGGCCGCGCTCCCTCGGCGGGGAATCCAGGCGAGGACGGAGGCTTCTCGAGACGCGGGGAGTTGGTGACTAGGCCGCAAATGCACCGCGGCCGTCCTGTGCGCTCTGGCGGGGCCGAGGCCGCTCTCCCTCGGCGGAGAATCCAGGCAAGACCGAGGCTTCACGACAGAGAGGGGGGTGGGGAGAATTGCCGACTAGGCCGCAGATCCACTACCACGGCCGCAGCCGTGCAGACTCCGACGGAAATTACGTCACGAGAGGGGGGTGGAGGGGACAAGTTGGCGGGGGGGGCGGGGTTAATAACTTCCGGCAGTAGTGAGGAAGTGACGTAAGGAGAGGTCTGCACGTGCAGTGTTAGTGCATAGTGGTTAATAACTTCCGGCAGTAGTGAGGAAGTGACGTAAGGAGAGGTCTGCACTTGCAGTGTTAGTGCATGGTGCAGTGTTAGTGCATGGTGCAGTGTTAGTGCGTGGTGCAGTGTTAGTGCGTGGTGCAGTGTTAGTGCATGGTGCAGTGTTAGTGCATGGTGCAGTGTTAGTGCAATGTTAGTGCAGTGTTAGTGTGTAGTGTTAGTGCAGTGTTAGTGCATAGTGCAGTGTTAGTGCAATGTTAGTGTTAGTGCAGTGTTAGTGTGTAGTGTTAGTGCAGTGTTAGTGCAGTGTTAGTGCAATGTTAGTGTTAGTGCAGTGTTAGTGCAGTGTTAGTGTGTAGTGTTAGTGCAGTGTTAGTGCATAGTGCAGTGTTAGTGCAATGTTAGTGCAGTGTTAGTGTGTAGTGTTAGTGCAGTGTTAGTGCAGTGTTAGTGCAATGTTAGTGTTAGTGCAGTGTTAGTGTTAGTGCAGTGTTAGTGTATAGTGCAGTGTTAGTGCAGTGTTAGTGCAGTGTTAGTGCGTGGTGCAGTGTTAGTGCAGTGTTAGTGCAATGTTAGTGTTAGTGCAGTGTTAGTGTATAGTGCAGTGTTAGTGCAGTGTTAGTGTATAGTGCAGTGTTAGCGCAGTATTAGTGTATAGTGCAGTGTTAGTGCAGTGTTAGTGCAGTGTTAGTGTTGGTGCAGTGTTAGTGTGTAGTGTTAGTGCAGTGTTAGTGCAGTGTTAGTGTATGGTGCAGTGTATAGTGCAGTGTTAGTGCAATGTTAGTGTTAGTGCAGTGTATCGTGCAGTGTTAGTGCAGTGTTAGTGTTAGTGCAGTGTTAGTGTGTAGTGTTAGTGCAGTGTTAGTGTATAGTGCAGTGTTAGTGCAGTGTTAGTGCACCTGAAATGAGTTAAATGATGATAACGTCACCCTGCTACTTTATTTAAGACCGGGGAGCCAAGTGGAGAGGGCCTCCAAATTCTGGCGAATTGCCCGATGATGATGCTGGGGATGTAATTGCCAGCGAAACGTCACGGCACAAACTCAAGCTGTGAATGTTGCGGAGGCTGTTCGGAAGCTGGGCGAGAGGAGCAGAGCTAGCCCCTTGACAAAGGAGTTTACATATCAGCAGAGTGATTTGGTTTAACACGTTAAGGGCTTGTAATTGCCAGCGAAACGTCACGGCACTAACTCAAGCTGCGAATGTTGTGGAGGCTGTTCGGAAGCTGGGCGAGAGGAGCAGAGCTAGCCCCTTGACAAAGGAGTTTACATATCAGCAGAGTGATTTGGTTCAACACGTTAAGGGCTTGTAATTGCCAGCGAGTTCGTCACGGCACTAACTCAAGCTGTGAATGTTGCGGATTCGCTCTTCAACAACAACAACAACACAGCGGTGGTGGGGCTAAAGCAGTGAACTATTTTGTGTTTTGTCAACGTGACACTTTTTTTGCCGATTGGCCGTGTCGGGTGGTGGAGGGTTACGACACATTTATAATTAACGCGATCTAACTCCACAAAAACCTTCATCATGAATCATATCGGTCGCGACAGCCTGCGACGTGTTAAACAGAGGCTGTCCGGAAAGACGGAGCTAGCGATGAATACCGCTCCACGCTTGGCCAGCGTCTTTTCAGCTCCACACCCAGCCCCACCCAGCCCCACCCCACCCAGCCCCACCCCACCCAGCCCCACCCAGCCCCTCCCAGCCCCACCCAGCCCCACTGCAACCCCACCCAGCCCCTCCCCACCCAGCCCCTCCCCACCCAACCCCACCCAGCCCCACCCCACCCAGCCCCACCCCCCACCCAGCCCCACCCAGCCCCACCCCATCCACCCCATCCACCCCACCCAGCCCCACCCAGCCCCACCCCACCCAGCCCCACCCCCCACCCAGCCCCACCCAGCCCCACCCAACCCCACCCAGCCCCACCCCACCCAGCCCCACCCCACCCAGCCCCACCCCCCACCCAGCCCCACCCCATCCACCCCATCCACCCCACCCAGCCCCACCCCACCCAGCCCCACCCCACCCAGCCCCACCCCCACCCAGCCCCACCCCCACCCAGCCCCACCCCTTACGTTACACGACACGACACGGTCCCGTTTCTAAATCGTTTCTGCAGCACCCGCCGGCTGATATTGTGCCCAATTGTTACAAAACTAACCTTGTGCCCAATTGTTACAAAACTAACCTTGTGCATACGTTGTGTTATTAAGGGTGGGGGGATATTTATATCGGTTGTTGTTCTTGTTCGCGAGGTACACGCGCGCATTGCTGTGGTGTTCCCATTGTTACAGCCGGGACGGCTGGGGCTTCCGAAGGATGGTAGGTAGGGAGGGGGGGGGGGTGATGTAGTGACGATAGCTACGCGCTATTCAGCGGTAACCTGCAGTGCGACTACATACCTACGTTGAGGTGCAGCTGACGACGCTGACGCGGTTCTTTAGTCAGTGCTGATGCCGAGGTTTATTAAGAAACCTGGCTGCAGGAATGACTCCTTGGGGGGTTTTTTTTTCCCGGTAAAGGCACTTAGAGATAACAAAACAATACAATTACATGATGGCTACATATTCTTAGTTTTTTTCGGTAAAGCCACGTTGAAGGGAAACAACAAAATAATAAAATATATATAAAACAATAAAAAAAATTCTCACGACGTTTCGACCATAACTCAAACGGTCATCTTCAGGTGTGTTGGTTTGCATAAATTTATTTTTAAACGTCGCATTTATTTATTTATAAAAAACGTTAGCGCCACGCGCAACGATTTGGCAGTTTATTTAGGACTAGTCCATCTATATTCTGAAAAGAGGAGGGGGGAGACGAATGTTTTTATAATGTATGCTATCTGAAAGCCACTGTAAGCGTGAACAATCAATTAAGACCTGAAATGGTTTATCAAATCTTTCCAATGATTGCTAAGCCAGAATCCATCTTCTTTTATTGTTTTATATATATTTTATTATTTTCTTGTTTCCCTTCAACGTGGCTTTACCGAAAAAAACTAAGAATGTGAATTACTGCAGTCACGAAAGCTTTAAATCAAAATATGATGGCTACATTTGGCTCTTCTGTGCTTGATGATGATGATGATTGCTCGTGTTGCAACCGAAACGCCGTACGCTATCGTGCAATTTTATCATTCCTCATTTCCACGTGGCCTTACCGGAATAAAAAACAAAGAGTCAGGTTCATTAAGGGCTACTGCCGGTAACCTATCAAAGGCTCGCGACTAACCGGTGACAACCCCAATATCTCTACTCTTTGGTTCTATTCGGTAAAAGTCGCGTGGGAAACTTCTTTTTGACTTCACCGAATGGAACCAAAGAGTACGGATCCTTGCAGTCACGCAAGCTTCAAATCTAGAACCCGAATATCTCCCCAGGGGCAAAGGGTACTGGGGGGGTCCCTAGCCCCGCCCCGGCTAGATGTGATCTCCCCAGGCACCGATCGAGGGATCATCCAACTCGGCCGGCCAGGTGAAGCAGTCACCCTCGCCTGGAGCCGAGTGCCCCGACCCTTGACCCCGACTCCCCCAACGCGACCCCTCCCCCCCCTCCCCTTATATATCCCTCGCAACCTCTGACGTCATCCCTTGTCGCCCTCCCACCCCCCCGAGTGACATGACGCCCTCCGCTACCGCTCTACACACACACATATGTAGAGTAGTAGTAGGTAGTGACGTCTTGTGACGCTCGCCCTCCCGGTACGATGACGTCACGTACGGTGACGTCATGGGCAGGGGGCGGGACGGTGACATCATGTCCCCCCCGGGGATATTTAGGTTGAGAATTTTGTTATTTTATTTTATTAATGTGTTACTTTATTCTCACTTTACGTGGTGGTGACTTTGCCGAAAGAACCAAAGAAGATGAATCCTTGCAGTCACGAAAGCTCTAAATCGAAATAATATCTTTCGGCAGGCCGTAGTGGGTGGGTGGGTGGCACGGGCTGGAGAAGAGACGGGGCTGACGGGTGAGTGGGTGGGTGGCACGGGCTGAGAAGAGAAGGGACTAATGGGTAAGTGGGTGGGTGGCACGGGCTAGGGAGAAGAGATGGGCTGATGGGTGAGTGGGTGGGTGGCACGGGCTGGAGAAGAGAAGGGGCTGATGGGTGAGTGGTGGGTGGGTGGCACGGGCTGGAGAAGAGACGGGGCTGACGGCTAAGTGGTGGATGGGTGGCACGGGCTGGATAAGAGATGGGGCTGACGGGTGAGTGGGTGGGTGGCACGGGCTGGAGAAGAGAAGGGGCTGACGGGTGAGTGGGTGGCACGGGCTGGAGAAGAGACGGGGCTGACGGGTGAGTGGGTGGGTGGCACTGGCTGGAAAAGACACGGGGCTAACGGTTAAGTGGTGGGTGGGTGGCACGGGCTGTAGAAGAGACGGGGCTGACGGGTGAGTGGGTGGGTGGCACGGGGTGGAGAAGAGACGGGGCTGACGGGTGAGTTGGTGGGTGGCACGGGCTGGAGAAGAGACGGGGCTGACGGGTGAGTGGGTGGGTGGCACGGGCTGTAGAAGAGAAGGGGCTGACGGGTGAGTGGGTGGGTGGCATGGGTTGGAGAAGAGAAGGGGCTGACGGGTAAGTGGTGGGGGGCACGGGCTGCAGAAGAGACGGGCTGATGGGTGAGTGGTGGGTGGGTGGTACAGGCTGGAGAGATGGGCTGACGGGTCAGTGGGTGGCACGGGCTGGAGAAGAGACGGGCTTATGGGTGAGTGGTGGGTGAGTGGCTCGGGCTGGAGAAGAGAAAGGGCTGACGGGTGAGCGGGTGGGTGGCACGGGCTGGAGAAGAGACGGGGCTGATGGGTGAGTGGGTGGGTGGCACGGGCTGAAGAGACGGGCCTGACAGGTGAGTGGGTGGGTGGCACGGGCTGGAGAAGAGACGGGCTGACGGGTGAGTGGTGGGTGGATGGCACGGGCTGGAGAAGAGACGGGGCTGACGGGTGAGTGGGTGGGTGGCACGGGCTGGAGAAGAGACGGGGCTGATGGGTAAATGGGTGGGTGGCACGGGCTGGAGAAGAGACGGGCTGACGGGTGAGTGGGTGGGTGGCATGGGCTAGAGAAGAGATGGGCTGACGGGTGAGTGGGTGGCACGGGCTGGAGAAGAGACAGGCTGACGGGTGATTGGGTGACACGGGCTATGGAAGAGAAGGGGCTGACGGGTGAGTGGGTGGGTGGCACGGGCTGGAGAGATGGGCTGACGGGTCAGTGGGTGGCACGGGCTGAAGAAGACACGGGGCTAACGGGTAAGTGGTGGGTGGGTGGCACGGGCTGTAGAAGAGACGGGGCTGACGGGTGAGTGGGTGGCACGGGCTGGAGAAGAGACAGGGCTGACGGGTGATTGGGTGGGTGGCACGGGCTGGAGAAGAGACGGGCTGATGGGTGAGTGGTGGGTGGGTGGCTCGGGCTGGAGAAGAGACGGGGCTGGCGGGTGAGTGGGTGGGTGGCACGGGCTGGAGAAGAGATGGGGCTGACAGGTGAGTGGGTGGGTGGCACGGGCTGAAGAAGAGACGGGGCTGATGGGTGAGTGGGTGGGTGGCACGGGCTGGAGAAGAGACGGGGCTGATGGGTGAGTGGGTGGGTGGCACGGGCTGGAGAAGAGACGGGGCTGACGGGTGAGTGGGTGGGTGGCACGGGCTGTAGAAGAGAAGGGGCTGACGGGTGAGTGGGTGGGTGGCATGGGTTGGAGAAGAGAAGGGGCTGACGGGTAAGTGGTGGGGGGCACGGGCTGCAGAAGAGACGGGCTGATGGGTGAGTGGTGGGTGGGTGGTACAGGCTGGAGAGATGGGCTGACGGGTCAGTGGGTGGCACGGGCTGGAGAAGAGACGGGCTTATGGGTGAGTGGTGGGTGAGTGGCTCGGGCTGGAGAAGAGAAAGGGCTGACGGGTGAGCGGGTGGGTGGTACGGGCTGGAGAAGAGACGGGGCTGATGGGTGAATGGGTGGGTGGCACGGGCTGAAGAGACGGGCCTGACAGGTGAGTGGGTGGGTGGCACGGGCTGGAGAAGAGACGGGCTGACGGGTGAGTGGTGGGTGGATGGCACGGGCTGGAGAAGAGACGGGGCTGACGGGTGAGTGGGTGGGTGGCACGGGCTGGAGAAGAGACGGGGCTGATGGGTAAATGGGTGGGTGGCACGGGCTGGAGAAGAGACGGGCTGATGGGTGAGTGGGTGGGTGGCATGGGCTAGAGAAGAGATGGGCTGACGGGTGAGTGGGTGGCACGGGCTGGAGAAGAGACAGGCTGACGGGTGATTGGGTGGGTGACACGGGCTATGGAAGAGAAGGGGCTGACGGGTGAGTGGGTGGGTGGCACGGGCTGGAGAGATGGGCTGACGGGTCAGTGGGTGGCACGGGCTGAAGAAGACACGGGGCTAACGGGTAAGTGGTGGGTGGATGGCACGGGCTGTAGAAGAGACGGGGCTGACGGGTGAGTGGGTGGCACGGGCTGGAGAAGAGACGGGGCTGATGGGTAAATGGGTGGGTGGCACGGGCTGGAGAAGAGACGGGCTGATGGGTGAGTGGGTGGGTGGCATGGGCTAGAGAAGAGATGGGCTGACGGGTGAGTGGGTGGCACGGGCTGGAGAAGAGACAGGCTGACGGGTGATTGGGTGGGTGACACGGGCTATGGAAGAGAAGGGGCTGACGGGTGAGTGGGTGGGTGGCACGGGCTGGAGAGATGGGCTGACGGGTCAGTGGGTGGCACGGGCTGAAGAAGACACGGGGCTAACGGGTAAGTGGTGGGTGGGTGGCACGGGCTGTAGAAGAGACGGGGCTGACGGGTGAGTGGGTGGCACGGGCTGGAGAAGAGACGGGGCTGACGGGTGATTGGGTGGGTGGCACGGGCTGGAAAAGAGACGGGCTGATGGGTGAGTGGTGGGTGGGTGGCTCGGGCTGGAGAAGAGACGGGGCTGACGGGTGAGTGGGTGGGTGGCACGGGCTGGAGAAGAGATGGGGCTGACAGGTGAGTGGGTGGGTGGCACGGGCTGAAGAAGAGACGGGGCTGACGGGTGAGTGGGTGGGTGGCACGGGCTGGAGAAGAGACGGGGCTGATGGGTGAGTGGGTGGGTGGCACGGGCTGGAGAAGAGACGGGGCTGACGGGTGAGTGGGTGGGTGGCACGGGCTGGAGAAGAGATGGGGCTGACGGGTGAGTGGGTGGATGGCACGGGCTGGAGAAGAGACGGGGCTGACGGGTAAGTGGTGGGTGGGTGGCACGGGCTGGAGAAGAGATGGGGCTGACGGATGAGTGGGTGGGTGGCACGGGTTGGAGAAGAGACGGGGCTGACGGGTGAGCGGGTGGGTGGCATGGGCTGGAGAAGAGACGGGGCTGACGGGTAAGTCGGTAGGTGGCACGGGCTGGAGAAGAGATGGGGCTGACGAGTAAGTGGTGGGTGGCACGGGCTGGAGAAGAGACGGGGCTGACGGGTGAGTGCGTGGGTGGCACGGGCTGGAGAAAAGACGGGCCTGACGGGTGAGTGGGTGGGTGGCACGGGCTGGAGAAGAGACGGGGCTGACGGGTGAGCGGGTGGGTGGCACGGGTTGGAGAAGAGAAGGGGTTGATGGGTGAGTGGTGGGTGGGTGGCACGGGCTGGAGAAGAGACGGGGCTGACGGGTGAGTGGGTGGGTGGCACGGGTTGGAGAAGAGATGGGGCTGACGGGTGAGCGGGTGGGTGGCATGGGCTGGAGAAGAGACGGGGCTGACGGGTGAGTCGGTAGGTGGCACGGGCTGGAGAAGAGACGGGGCTGACGGGTGAGTGCGTGGGTGGCACGGGCTGGAGAAAAGACGGGCCTGACGGGTGGGTGGGTGGCACGGGCTGGACAAGAGACGGGGCTGACGGGTGAGCGAGTGGGTGGCACGGGTTGGAGAAGAGAAGGGGCTGATGGGTGAGTGGTGGGTGGGTGGCACGGGCTGGAGAAGAGACGGGGCTGACGGGTGAGTGGGTGGGTGGCACGGGCTGGAGAAGAGACAAGCCTGACGGGTGAGTGGGTGGGTGGCACGGGCTGGAGAAGAGACGGGCCTGATGGGTGAGTGGGTGGGTGGCACGGGCTGGAGAAGAGACGGGGCTGACGGGTGAGCGGGTGGGTGGCACGGGCTGAAGAGAAGGAGCTGACGGGTGGCACGGGCTGGAGAAGAGACGTGCTGATGGGTGAGTGGGTGGGTGCCACGGGCTGGAGAAGAGACGGGCTGACGGGTGAGTGGGTGGGTGGCACGGGCTAGGGAGAAGAGACGGGGCTGACAGGTGAGTGGGTGGGTGGCACGGGCTGGAGAAGAGGCGGGGCTGACGGATGAGTGGGTGGGTGGCATGGGCTGTAGAAGAGACCTGGCTGACGGGTGAGTGGCACGGGCTGGAGAAGAGACGGGGCTGATGGGTGAGCGGGTGGGTGGCACGGGCTGGAGAAGAGATGGGCTGACGGGTGAGTGGTGGGTGGGTGGCACGGGCTGGAGAAGAGACGGGGCTGACGGGTGAGTGGTGGGTGGCACGGGCTGGAGAGATGGGCTGACGGGTCAGTGGGTGGCACGGGCTGGAGAAGAGATGGGGCTGACAGGTAAGTAGTGGGTGGGTGGCACGGGCTGGAGAAGAGATGGGGCTGACGGGTGAGTGGGTGGGTGGCATGGGCTGGAGAAGAGACGGGGCTGACGGGTGAGTGGGTGGGTGGCACGGGCTGGAGAAGAGACGGGGCTGACGGGTGAGTGGGTGGGTGGCACGGGCTGGAGAAGAGACGGGGATGACGGGTGAGTGGGTGGGTGGCACGGGCTGAAGAGACGGGGCTGACAGGTAAGTGGTGGGTGGGTGGCACGGGTGTTGGAGAAGAGACGGGGCTGACGGGTAAGTGGTGGGTGGGTGGCACGGGCTGGAGAAGAGACGGGGCTGATGGGTGAGTGGTGGGTGGGTGGCACGGGCTGGAGAAGAGACGGGGCTGACGGGTGAGTGGGTGGGTGGCACGGGCTGGAGAAGAGACGGGCCTGACGGGTGAGTGGGTGGGTGGCACGGGCTGGAGAAGAGACGGGGCTGACGGATGAGTGGGTGGGTGGCACGGGCTGGAGAAGAGACGGGGCTGACGGGTGAGTGGGTGGGTGGCACGGGCTGAAGAGACGGGGCTGACAGGTAAGTGGTGGGTGGGTGGCACGGGTGTTGGAGAAGAGACAGGGCTGACGGGTAAGTGGTGGGTGGCACGGGCTGGAGAAGAGATGGGGCTGACGGGTAAGTGGTGGGTGGGTGGCACGGGCTGGAGAAGAGATGGGGCTGACGGGTGAGTGGGTGGGTGGCACGGGCTGGAGAAGAGACGGGCCTGACGGGTGAGTGGGTGGGTGGCACGGGCTGTAGAAGAGACGGGGCTGACGGGTGGGTGGCACGGGCTGGAGAAGAGAAGGGTCTGATGGGTGAGTGGTGGGTGGCACGGGCTGGAGAAGAGACGGGGCTGACGGGTGAGTGGGTGGGTGGCACGGGCTGGAGAAGAGATGGGGCTGACGGGTGAGTGGGTGGCACGGGCTGGAGAAGAGACGGGCCTGACGGGTGAGTGAGTGGCACGGGCTGGAGAAGAGACGGGGCTGACGGGTGAGCGGGTGGGTGGGTGGCACGGGCTGGAGAAGAGACGGGGCTGACGGGTGAGTGGTGGGTGGGTGGCACGGGCTGTAGAAGATACGGGGCTGACAGGTGAGTGGTGGGTGGGTGGCACGGGCTGGAGAAGAGACGGCGCTGACGGGTGAGTGGGTGGGGTGCTTCTGGTAGTTACGAGATGGGAGGAGATTTTTCCGGGGCGAAGGTTCCGCCTGGAAGCTCCCAGAACAAAACAATCCGCACCAACGAAATAATCCCTCCCCCATCTCCGCCACAGTAATATTACAATAAAATAATTTCTTTCATTGACTTTAAAAACACACGTATTTTATGTAAAATGTGTGTGTTTTAAATAAAATCACCGTCACGATGTAATGGTTGGTCTAATTTTTAGTAACGTCGGTCGCTGTTTAAAAATTGTTTTGTCACGCACAAGGATCACGTGGGTGGCGGTGAAGCGGTCGCGGAAGGAGGGGGGGAGGCTACGTCATCGCCTTCGTCAGCTGTTGCTGGGGCGGAGTGATACACACAGACAAAGGGGCCCCGGGTAGCCTCTAGCAGGGCTGTAGGGGCAAGTGCTGTTATACGCACACAAGACAGACACACACACAGACACACACACAGAGACACACAAAGGAAGACACACAAAGACACACACATAACAACAACACACACAGACACACAAAGACACACACAAAGACACACGCAGAGACACACACACAGACACAGACACACAAAGACACGCAGAGACACAAAGACACACAGACACACACACAAAGACACACAGACACACAAAGACACACACACAACAACAACACACACAGACACACACAAAGACACGCAGAGACGCACAAAGACACACAGACACACACACAAAGACAGACACACACACAGAGACACACACAACAACAACACAGACACACACACAACAACAACAACAACACACACACAGACACACACAGACACACACAGACAGACACACACAGAGACACACACAACAACAACAACACAGACACACACAGACACACACACAGACACACACAGACACACACAGAGACACACACAGAGACACACAAAGACACACACAACAACAACACAGACACACAGAGACAGACACACGCAAAGACACACTCACAGACACACACACACAACAACACAGAGACACACACAGAGACACACACAGAGACACACAAAGACACACACAACAACAACAACACAGACACACAGAGACAGACACACGCAAAGACACACTCACAGACACACACACACAACAACACAGACACACACAAAGACACACACAGACACACACAACAACACAGACACACACAGACAGACACACAGACACACACAAAGACACACACACAGAGACACACACAACAACAACACAGACACACACAGACAGAGACACAGACACACACAAAGACACACACAGAGACACACACAACAACAACACAGACACACAGAGACAGATACACACACACAGACACACACAGATAGACACACACAGACAGACACACACAGACAGACACACACACAGAGACACACACACAACAATACAGACACACACAGACAGACACACAGACACACACAAAGACACACACACAGAGACACACACAACAACAACACACACACACAGACATACACACACACCTCCCTTACCGACTCCCCCACACCCCCTCTAACCCCTCCCCCCCCATACGGCGGAGTGATACATCGGCCACGCCCACACGGCCGAGTGATCGCGCGTCGTGCGCGAGGCGGGGCTAATGCGTGGACTATATAAAGGGGGCGAGTCGCCCAACCTCGTCAATTCACGCGCTACAGCCGTTAGAAACGATAGGTATCGTCGTCGTTTTTCCCGCGCTTTTCCTCGCGACAGCCAACGACTTTTTTTTCTTTCCGCCATCTTCTCTGCGTCTGAGGTAACGACGCCCGATGGTCTTCACCGGTTTTTTTATGTTTAAAATAAAAATAAATAAATGTTACGCCCACCGTACCTCGTTTTAAATATTTAACGAGGCCGTTAATATTATTGACGTTTGTTTGCGTGAGGTGTGTGAAAACGTGAACGTTTTGTGTGGTGTTTTTTTTAATCGCGAGTTAATTTTAACATTGATTACGCGAGGCGGCTTTGTGTGTTTGGCTCTTGACGTGGGGTGGTCAATGTTGATCTTTTATGGTTTTCGTGAGTTGGTTAACGTTATCGTTTTGCTGAGGTAGATGTTAACATTTAGTTCACGCCAGGCGTTATTAACGTTTTGCTGAGGTAAATGTTAACATTTAGTTTACGCCGGACGTTAATGTTAACGTTTTTCTAAGGAAAATGTTAACTTTTTGTGCACGCCGGGCATTAATGTTAACATTTTTCCGAGGTTAATGTTAACATTTGGTGCACGCCAGCCGTTAACGTTTTTCTGAGGTAAATGTTAACATTTTGTTCAAGCCAGGCGTTAACGTTTTGCTTAGTAAATGTTAACGTTTTGTTCACGCGAGGCGTTAACGTTTTGCTGAGGTAAATGTTAACATTTTGTTTACGCCAGGTGTTAATGTTAACGTTTTGCTTAGTAAATGTTAACATTTAGTTCACGCCAGCCGTTAACGTTTTTCTGAGGTAAATGTTAACATTTAGTTCACGCCAGCCGTTAACGTTTTTCTGAGGTAAATGTTAACATTTAGTTCACGCCAGCCGTTAACGTTTTTCTGAGGTAAATGTTAACATTTTGTTTACGCCAGGCGTTAATGTTATCGTTTTGCTGAGGTAAATGTTAACATTTTGTTCACGCCAGGCGTTAATGTTATCGTTTTGCTGAGGTAAATGTTAACATTTTGTTTACGCCATGTGTTAACGTTATCGTTTTGCTTAGTAAATGTTAACGTTTTGTGGTAAACATTGTGCAGACGATGCGATAGTGTGGTCTGGAACTCTGGGGTGGGTGGCCATCATTCGTGATGGTCAAAGATCGCTCCTGAACAACGGCTTACGTGGCTCGGGATGGAAAGGTTCTTAAACTGGTGTTTAAAAAATATATATATAATTCTTAGGTAAATGCAAGTAGTTGAGTACCTTTATATTCTTGGTTCTTTCGGTAAAGTCGCGTAGATGGAAAATAAAAAAAAATATTTTTTTAATTTGTATTTTTGTTTTATATTTGCGTCACTTCACCGAAAGAATTCCTGCGGTCGGGAAAAGTCCCAAAGTTTCGTACCCGCTACAAAGAGGAAAAAATGTTATTTGGAAGTAACCCGTGCCACCTCATCGCATTCCTCGCCACCAAAGTCATCCGTGCGCATGCGCGCCCCCAAGGCACCCTGGGTAGGGGTCAAGGTTCAGGGGGCTTAGGGGGGGTCAAGGTTCAGGTGTTCGTAACGGACCCCAACTTGGCGCTGTAACCTTTCACCCCCTTCCATTTAATTTTTTGGTCCCGTTGAACTTCTTTCGCACCGTACGCAGCCAGCCGCTGCCGATCCGGCGGCGCGGTGGTAGTGGTGATTTATTTTTTTGGTAACCGGTGGTGGCGTTGTGTCGGTGGTGACGTTGTTGGGGGTCTTTGTTGTGCCATCTGTTGTGTTTGTGGGTGGCAACCCCCCCCTCCCCGATTGGTTACCAACCTACAACACCCCCCCCGCCCCCCCACCCTGCTCGCCCTGGTGACTCAACTCCCCCATCACAACATGTTTACTGAATTTGTGCTAAATATAATCCAACCTTTTTAAGCGTACGCACGCGCGGCTATTTTTACCGCCCTTTGATTCGCTCCGTATTATCCGAGGGGTTGTGTTTAGTAGCCCTCGACGATCCTCGGCTGGTGCAGCCGCAGGCGGGTTGGTGGCGTTTGTAGGTATCCCCTGCCGCCTGCTAGAGACTCGACATGACCCGGGGCTGGGATTCCCGCTCGCACCCACCCCCAAACATCGGTGACGATTATCCGAACCGGTCCGTCGGCCTCCCCCCCCCCTCGGTCCGACGGGGCCTCGTTTACGGGTGCCTGGTGCCGTTTTGCTTCGTAAACATCGCTAGCACTGGGGGTGGTGGTGGGCGGGTGACTCTAAGGTGGTTGGGTATTCGAGGGCGTTTCGATTGTTGATTTGCCACGGCCCCGCCGCCCGCTTGCTGTTGGGCCGAGTATTCTGCACGGGGCGGGCGCGCAGGAAAGCGTCCGTCGCTGAGCGCCGCCGGTCGGCCGGTGAGAGCGACCAAAAGGCCTTGGATTTTTGAAGCCTTTTGCGGCCGCAGGAACCCACGCTCTGGCACCTCCTCCGGCAAGGTCGCACGGCGGGCGAGAAGATGAACCCGGAGGTTTCGTGCGTGGCGGCCCAGGCGCGTGGGCGGTCCGCACGGAACGGCGCGATTCGGCTTCCGCCTGCCACCGTGACCTTACCGGCAGAGGGCAAACGGTCTCCCAATCTCTCGCGATGCGGTCGCCCCTGCCACAGCCTCGGGCAGAGCATCTCTCTCGCCCTCTTGCCACGAGGCTGCACCGACCTCGGGTTGAAATGAGACGCCGTGTTTTTTTTTTCCAGGAGCTTTGTCTCTCTCTCTCGCCGGAAGACGCCGTGATCTATTAATTTTCTACCCACGCTATGACCTTGCCGAAAGAATCTTGGGGGGGGGGGGGGTGGGGGGGGTGATGGATTTCTGAAGTCACGAAAGCTGCGAATCGAAAGAGCCGCAATCGGTCTTCCAGTGGTGGCTCATTTCGAAACGGGTACTTTTTTGGATGATCCGGTTTTGGGTTTGATTGTTCGCGGCCGCCCTCCGCTATTAATGCGGGTAATGAAATCTTACCTGTCTGTAGCTCGGTTGGTGCCCCTTACCTGGTACAATGACGGATTGTCTTTTTTGCCTTTATTATCTCGTCCGCACTGTTAGGCGATTGTTGCGCGGGGTTGTGCGATTTTTATTTTATTTTTCCCCAGAGATGGTTGCCGCAGGCGTTGATCCACAATTTTTTTTTATTTTTCCCGCCCCGTTTTAGGCGACATGCAGATCTTCGTGAAGACGCTGACGGGCAAGACCATCACCCTGGAGGTGGAGGCCTCCGACACCATTGAGAACGTCAAGGCCAAGATCCAGGACAAGGAGGGCATCCCTCCGGACCAGCAGCGGCTGATCTTTGCGGGCAAGCAGTTAGAAGATGGCCGGACCCTCGCCGACTACAACATCCAGAAGGAGTCGACTCTGCATCTGGTCCTGCGGCTGAGGGGCGGCATGCAGATCTTCGTGAAGACTCTGACGGGCAAGACCATCACCCTGGAGGTGGAGGCCTCCGACACCATTGAGAACGTCAAGGCCAAGATCCAGGACAAGGAGGGCATCCCTCCGGACCAGCAGCGGCTGATCTTTGCGGGCAAGCAGTTGGAAGATGGCCGGACCCTCGCCGACTACAACATCCAGAAGGAGTCGACTCTGCATCTGGTCCTGCGGCTGAGGGGCGGCATGCAGATCTTCGTCAAGACTCTGACGGGCAAGACCATCACCCTGGAGGTGGAGGCCTCCGACACCATTGAGAACGTCAAGGCCAAGATCCAGGACAAGGAGGGCATCCCTCCGGACCAGCAGCGGCTGATCTTCGCCGGCAAGCAGCTCGAAGATGGCCGGACCCTCGCCGACTACAACATCCAGAAGGAGTCGACTCTGCACCTGGTCCTGCGGCTGAGGGGAGGCATGCAGATCTTTGTCAAGACGCTGACGGGCAAGACCATCACCCTAGAGGTGGAGGCCTCCGACACCATTGAGAACGTGAAGGCCAAGATCCAGGACAAGGAGGGCATCCCTCCGGACCAGCAGCGGCTGATCTTTGCGGGCAAGCAGTTGGAAGATGGCCGGACCCTCGCCGACTACAACATCCAGAAGGAGTCGACTCTGCATCTGGTCCTGCGGCTGAGGGGCGGCATGCAGATCTTCGTGAAGACGCTGACGGGCAAGACCATCACCCTGGAGGTGGAGGCCTCTGACACCATTGAGAACGTCAAGGCCAAGATCCAGGACAAGGAGGGCATCCCTCCGGACCAGCAGCGGCTGATCTTCGCCGGCAAGCAGCTGGAAGATGGCCGGACCCTCGCCGACTACAACATCCAGAAGGAGTCGACTCTGCACCTGGTCCTGCGGCTGAGGGGCGGCGTTTAAACCCCGCGGCCAGAGACCGCTTTCGGGCACCCGCTCGTAGCGCGTTTTTTTTTTTTATTTTTCTCTTAGTTTCAAACTCGCCCGAGCCGTGTTTTTTTTTTCTTTTGTCGGCCCACGTCCTCCTCCGTTGGCCACGCGCCGATCTCGGCCGCCCCCTCGGTGCGCTGCGCGCCGGCGTCTCGCTGCGAACCTTGCGCGGGTTGCACGCCACGCCTTAAGCGGTTTAAAAGTGTTCCCGCTGCCGGCGTTGGTGGTGATTTTTGTCGTGCGAGGCGGTAGTAAAAAGCGAAAATGAATTCCTGCCCGGCGGCGGTGGTGGTGGTGTTGTTTTTTTTGGATTTGCGGTTGAGGTGAATGGGTGTTTTTTTTTTTCCCCCCCCCCCTTCCCCTCCGTTAACGCTGGAATCTTTAAACGCGGGTGGCTCGGCATGCAGGCTGGTGTGAGGCTGGGCGAGTGAGCGAGTGTCTGAGTGAGTGTCTGGGCGAGAGAGTGAGTGAGCGTGCGGGTGTGTGTCCGGGTGAGTGGGTGAGTGTCTGGGCGAGTGAGCGTGTGAGTGAGTGTCTGGGCGAGTGAGTGGGCAAGTCGGCGAGTGTCTGGGTGAGCGAGTGGGCGAGTGAGTGTCTGGGCGAGTGAGTGGGCGAGTGGCTGGGTGAGTGATCAGGTGAGTGGCTGGGCGAATGAGTGAGTGGGTGAGTGTCTGGGCGAGTCAGCGGGTGAGTGTCCGGGTGAGTGTCCGGATCACGTATCCATGTCAACGATGTTGCAGCTGGGCACCCACTGAAGGAGCTTCTTGGTGACCTCAAAGGTGAAATAGTTTTCGTGGGTGATCTGAATTGGAATTGGCTAAATCCGCCAGTCCGTGGCCACAAATTTTGCGGCTCAATTTAACCCCTTTCACTTAATAAATGTCCTCGCAAAGACCCCACCTAAAAAAAATCCGGGGCAGTCAACTCTGCTTGACGTCCTTGTTGACAAATGCCCCTCAGTTTCGCACTGACCGGTGTTCTGGGTAATAACCTTGGTGATCACTCCTTCATATTTGGGGTGAGATCATCAGCCAGACGTCAAAGCCCCCCCTAAATTGGTTGAGAAGCACTCTATGAGACACTTCAGCACTCAGGCGTTTTACTAATGATGTCCTTCACTGGGATATTGACGAGGTCTGTGATATCCCCAAACCTGACTACGGCTTGGGAGACCTTCAGGTACACGTCTCTCCAAGTTCTGGACAAACATGCATCCGTTGGTTAGATTTAAAACTCGAGGCGACCGCCCGCCATGGTTTGAACCTTTGATTGCTAAGCTCGTGAGAACTCGGGACGAGGCTTGGGCATTCGCTCGGGAAAGTAATCTGCTTAACGACTGGCTAGAGTACGGGATTTTAAAGGGATAGATGCGTCAAAATCAAAGTACAGCGTGCAAAAGATGCCTAACTCTTCCTCCACTCTTCCTGGAATCACGTGGAAATGCTGAGGATTTTCTGGGAAAACATCCAAAACGGACAATCTGCCCGTTGAGCCGAACCGAAATGGGAATTGTTTCTCAGAGCGCCAAAAAATATAGTTGCCGATTTTAACTTTCATTTGCACTGAAGCTGGTAATCCTTTTGATAATGTATTGGGAGTCACCCCCTGTATCATGCAAATCCCTACGACCCCTGGCCAAACATTACACGAATTTAGTTTCCAGCCCATCCACGGAAGTAATGTTCTGAAACAACTGCCCTACCTCAAAGGGTCCTCTACCGGAGTGGAACAGGTCCCCCTGCAGGGTGGGCTGGTAGGAACATTGGAATTTTGCGCAATTTTAGGACAGTTATACTTCCAAATGTTTGGTGCAATAAGACTTATCAAGTCTGCGCTGTCTATTGCTGATTTTACACCCCGACAGCACGAGATTTCACTTCGTTAAAGTATTGAAAGGGGACGGACGGACACATTAATCTACCAGTATTAGCATTCCCGTATTTGCTCTGCTAACTGTCGCTCACCTGATATACAAACCTGCAGCCCATATTTTCAACCCTGTCCATGAAAGGAGCATCAGCGCCTCCAGAATTGAAACATTCCTATGTCAGCCCTAAAGATGATCCCAACAAATACCGACCGATCTCAATCTCGTTCTCCGTTGATGAAAAAATTGATATTTTTTTGCTTAAAAACGATTGAACTACCAAATCAGCGGTTTGCTGACTGGCAGCAATCCCTTACATCGGCGGTGGTGATGGTGGCATCATGACGTAGCATCACCGCTGCGTCACACACGCGTGTGTGTGACGTCACTACTGCCGGTGAGCGTCACGGCCACGTGGGTCTGCACAGACACATACACATACAGACGGACAGACAAACACAGACACACATAAACACAAACACACAGAAACACAAACACACAGACAACAACAACCGCCATTCGCCACTAAGTGGCGGTGACATCACCACGACGCTTGTGCCAGGCTATGTGCACCCTGAGGCCACGTGAAGTGTCGAACGCCCGCTGGCAGGAGGTCACGGGGCAGATCCCCCAGGTGCCACGGGTCGACTGACTGGGATGACTGGCTGATGCACCACCTGTGCCCCCTACTGTGCCAGACAAATATAAAGATCCCCGTATAGCCTTAACAGACTGTAGGGGCAAGTGCTGTTAGCGAGCAGCTATGAAGGCCGGTAACGGTACACCAGGAGGTGGGTGGCCAGCACCACGCCCGACCGCCTTTGTCTCCCCAGTGGCGATGTTTACACACCGCACCAGGTACTCATTCGAGGCTGAGTCGACCTAGGGGAGGCCTGGGACCGGTTCAGAAAATCGTCACCGGTGCTGGCCGTGAGCGGGAATCAAACCCGTGTCGCCAGGTTCATAGCGCAGCGTAGCGCTAACCGCTACACTATCGCACACAGACACACAGACACACACATAGACATAGACACACAGACAGACAGTCACACAGACAGACACACAGGCACACACACAGACACATACAGACACACAGTCACACACAGACACAGTGTACAGACACACAGACAGTCACACACAGACAGACACACACAGACACACACACAGACAGTCACACAGACGCACACAGTCACACAAATACACACAGACAGACAGACACAGACACACACAGAGACACAGACACACAGACACACACACACGACGTCATCCCGGACTGGAGGCGGGAACAACGTCGGGGCCGGTTCTGGACTCGGGGAGGCCACGAGGGTGGTGGCGTGGGGTCGTGGCGCTCTCGGTGACCCCCGGCTGGACATGTGACTGGACCCCAGTGGGGGCCGGGGGCACCTCGGGGGTCCGTGTGAGCAGCCTCGTCGCGAGGCGCAGGGCTGCCGCTTGCCCGTGTCAACAACGAAGATGCCTCGTCAAGACGCCAAGAAGAGACCCGTGGGTAGGTCCCAGCCATGGGAGTACTCTAGAATAGCGGTAGGCGTGTGGGTAAGTCACGCCAACACCGGAGTCAGGAGATCGGTGTGTAGGTCCCAGCCAGAGTACTGTAGGTTAGCGGTAGACGTGTGGGTAAGTCCCGCCAAGACCGGAGTCGGGAGATCGGTGTGTAGGTCCCAGCCAGAGTACTGTAGGTTAGCGGTAGACGTGTGGGTAAGTCCCGCCAAGATCGGAGTCTAGAGATCCGTGTGTAGGTCCCAGCCGGAGTACTCTAGAATAGCGGTAGGCGTGTGGGTAAGTCACGCCAACACGGGAGTCTAGAGATCTGTGTGTAGGTCCCAGCCGGAGGACTCTAGAATAGCGGTAGACGTGTGGGTCAGTCCCGCCAACACCGGAGTCGGGAGATCCGTGTGTAGGTCCCAGCCAGAGTACTGTAGGTTAGCGGTGGACGTGTGGGTAAGTCCCGCCAAGACCGGAGTCGGGAGATCCGTGTGTAGGTCCCAGCCAGAGTACTGTAGGTTAGCGGTGGACGTGTGGGTAAGTCCCGCCAAGATCGGAGTCTAGAGATCTGTGTGTAGGTCCCAGCCGGAGGACTCTAGGATAGCGGTAGACGTGTGGGTAAGTCACGCCAACACAGAAGTCTAGAGATCCGTGTTTAGGTCCCAGCCGCGGGACTCTAGGTTAGCGGTAGACGTGTGGGTAAGTCCCGCCAAGACCGGAGTCAGGAGATCCGTGTTTAGGTCCCAGCCGCGGGACTCTAGAATAGCGGTAGACGTGTGGGTAAGTCCCCGCCAACACAGGAGTCTAGAGATCCGTGTGTAGGTCCCAGCCGGGAGTACTCTAGAATAGCGGTAGACGTGTGGGTAAGTCCCGCCAACCCGGAGTCAAGAGATCTGTGTGTAGGTCCCAGTCGGAGGACTTTTAGCGGTAGACGTGTGGGTAAGTCCCGCCAACACCGGAGTCTAGAGATCTGTGTGTAGGTCCCAGCCGGAGTACTCTAGAATAGCGGTAGGCGTGTGGGTAAGTCCCTGCCAACACAGGAGTCTAGAGATCCGTGTGTAGGTCCCAGCCGCGGGACTCTAGAATAGCGGTAGACCTGTGGGTAAGTCCCACCAACACCGGAGTCAAGAGATCCGTGTGTAGGTCCCAGCCGCGGGACTCTAGAATAGTGGTAGACATGTGGGTAAGTCCCTGCCAAACACCGGAGTCAAGAGATCCGTGTGCAGGTCCTAGCCGGAGTACTCTAGAATAGCGGTAGACGTGTAAGTAAGTCCTGCCAACACCGGAGTCAGGAGATCCGTGTATGGGAACCAGCCGGAGTACTCTAGAATAGCGGTAGACGTGTGGGTAAGTCCCGCCGAGACCGTAATCAAGAGATCTGTGTAGGTCCCCGCCGGAGTACACTACGTTAGCGGTAGACGTGTGGGTAAATCCCACCAACACCGGAGTCAGGAGATCAGTGTGTAGGTCCTAGCCACGGGAGGTACTCTAGAATAGTGGTAGACGTGTGGGTAAGTCCCGCCAAGACCGGAGTCAGGAGATCTGTGTGTAGGTCCCAGCCGGAGTACTCTAGGTGAGCGGTAGACGTGTGGGTAAGTCCCACCAACACCGGAGTCAGGGGATCCGTGTGTAGGTCCCAGCCGGAGTACTCTAGAATAGTGGTAGACGTGTGGGTAAGTCCCGCCGGGACTGGAGTCTGTACCTCCCTAGAGTATCTGACAAGTTGTGTGTTAGCTAGAGAAAGTCTGTGGTCACCGCCCTATGCGCTATGCAAGAGTTCAACTGTTGTGTTCGTCAAGAAGTAAGTGTCGCCGCCCGAGAACTTGCGCGTGCACCTAATTCGAATCCACGACCACATCGAAACCAATCTGGGTTCTGATTAAAAAAAAATACAGCACCACATCTGCTGCCGTTAGACTCCCTGAAACACACGGTTACAGTAGCCGTGATAATAAGCGGTAGTGCGCCGGTCTTTTTCTTTGACCTGTCCAAAGCCCTTGATGCAGTAAACCACGACAGCCTGCTTGGTAAACCAAGTTGCCTCCGTTTCTCCAAACACGCAGTAGAATTGGTTAAAAAGAAAATCGTAATAATACCTCTTTTTCTCGCACCCAAACTGTCTTCGCAGATGTCCGTAGGTCAAACGGCGTTAAGATAACAAAAGGGGTTCCACAGGGTTCCATCCTCGGCCCCCTCTTGTTCTCTCTTTACGTCAATGACTTGGGCACTGACCCGGATCATTCCGGGGTAAATCTGTTTGCAGGTGACACGATAATGATTACCGCTGGCCGCTCAACGGATGACGGTGATTGCTAAGCTCTAGGGTGATTTCAACAAACTACAACATCAGCCGGTTGCTCTTAAACAAAATCCAGAATACCTCCAAAACCAAATTGCTATGCTTCTCACCGGGACTAAAGCGGGAAGTTATTTTTTCCCCAAATGCATTCCTTGAATAATGATCGAATAGAGCAAGGTCAAGATCTATAAGTATCTTGGGGTCATCCTGGATTCAAAACTTAGTTTTGAAGATCACATTGATTATATTGGTAAAAAGACAAAAATAAAAATTGGTTTTCTGTATCGACACAAGCACTGCTTCCCCCCAATGTTCCGTTTTAGAATTGATAAAAGCTACCATACCGCCTCTACTTGATTGCTGTGACATCGTGTATGAATCAGCCCCAAGTACTGTACTGAAGAAGCTTGATTCCATCCATCACTCGGCCTTGAGGTTTGCATTGAACTGCCCATATAGGACTCACCACTGTGATCTCTACATTGGGTCAAACGTAACACCTCTGAATGTTCGACGGCTCGTGCACCAGATCTTATTTATTCACGATGTACTTACAAGAAAAATCCGCGGACTACCTGCTGCTGGATCTCCCCTCTGTCTCAAAGGACAAATTTGACCCCAGGTCTTCGCTCATTTACCGGCTTCGCATTCCCCCTATTGACGTACAAAAACCGGAGGAAGGGCCTTTGCTATTGATGACCCCCAGGGCCTGGAATTCCATCGCCAATAAACTGCAACTTGAATCGCTACCGGCGAGATCTTAACTTTCGCGAAACTGCTCTAGAGGAGTTGTACACCCCCTAGCTGCCGCTGCTATTCAAGTGGCCTCAAATAAAATGTTTCTCGCTCCGAATGGCCGCCGGAAAGTGTTATCTTGAGTTTTGAATTTAAAGCGCGCTGATCTTTAAAGGCGCATTGAAAAATGTTGATGCTCCGACATGATGCTCCCGCTATTGTGGAGTGACTGATGCAACAGGCTGTGGTTGTAGGCTTTGGTGGCACGTGTTGCTTACGTAGTTTATTGCAAAAAAAAATTCGCTCGCAGTCCCTGTGATCGCTGTTGCATTTATGGCTTTATTTTGGTGATTTCGAAAACGTTTTTTTTTCGTTTGGTTTGGCCATGGTTTTTTGTTCGTTGTAGTAC
Organism: Petromyzon marinus; assembly: GCF_048934315.1. Classification (NCBI taxonomy): domain Eukaryota; kingdom Metazoa; phylum Chordata; class Hyperoartia; order Petromyzontiformes; family Petromyzontidae; genus Petromyzon; species Petromyzon marinus. The sequence goes on along the minus strand of NC_133749.1, from coordinate 2,204,662 downwards.
GGGGTTAGACTGATGGCTTTGATGTAAAGTTGTCCTGTGGTGGCGGTTGTTGTTGTTGTGGTTGTTGTTGTTGTTGTTTGAATTTTGCATCCCACTGGGATTTTTTTGCACGCAGCGTTGATGATGCACGGTGGATTTTTTCAGGAATATTTTTTGCCGTGTTTTTGCTCTCTCCCCCCCCCCCCCCTGGATGTTTTTCTGTTTTGCTCAGTCGCACGTAGTAGTCACTTTAAGGTGTTTGTTTTTACTGCTCGTGTTCTTGTTTCCCGTTGCGGTCGCACGCGAGTCAAGGGCCGAATGGATCACAGGGGCCCTATCATCTCCATACGTACGCAAGGCAAAGTTAGTTGTGATTGTGTGTTGTATGTTCAAAATGCTTGGCGTATTTCCCGACATGCAACAAACTTCAGATTTGCCATGTGGGTTGCTTTCCAGACTGTACACCATGCAAACGTTATAAAACTATACTTGAGTTTTTTTTGGGGGGGGGAGGGGTGGGGGCGGTGGGAGCTCAATAAGGCAGAGATTTTTTTGCACTGAAAGTGAGCTGTGACGTCACATCTGTCACGTGACCCGCGCACGTGGAAGCGTAACGCATTGTAGTGTAGTGGTTAGCGCGCTGTCTGTGTATCTGTCTGTGTGTCTGTGTGTGTGTGTCTGTGTGTGTGTCTGTGTGTGTCTGTGTGTGTGTCTGTGTGTTTGTGTGTGTCTGTGTGTGTGTGTCTGTGTGTGTGTGACTGTGTGTGTCTGTGTGTGTGACTGTGTGTGTCTGTGTGTGTGTCTGTGTGTGTGTCTGTGTGTGTGTCTGTGTGTTTGTGTGTGTGTCTGTGTTTGTGTGTGTCTGTGTGTGTGTGACTGTGTGTGTGTTTGTGTGTGTGTCTGTGTGTGCGTCTGTGTGTGTGTCTGTGTGTGTTTGTGTGTGTGTCTGTGTGTGTGTCTCTGTGTGTGGCTGGGTCATGTAGCCCGCATGCCCAGCCACCGCATGCCGAAACAGCTTTTGTTCGGCCGGATCGAGGGGGCTAAGCGGGCGCGGCACGGGCTAGAGAAGAGATGGAGTGACGTGGTACAGGAGGACGTGGAACTGAGTGGACTTGCCGATGACTGGTACCAGCGGTGTCAAGATCGGCCTCTGTGGAGGAGGCTCGTGAAGGACGCTATTGGGCAGTTAGAGGCAGTCGCCCTCCAACAACAACGGAGGAGCGACGCTCACAACGAGCGGAGCGCCGGGCGACTAAAGCACAGCAGGTTGGCACAGTAGGGGGCACAGGTGGTGCATCAGCCAGTCATCTCAGTCATCTCAGTCAGTCGACCCGTGGCACCTGGGTCTGCCCCGTGACCTCCTGCCCGCGGGCGTTCAACACTTCACGTGGCCTCAAGGTGCACATAGCCTGGCACAAGCGTCGTGGTGACGTCACCGCCACTTAGTGGCGAATGGCGGTTGTTGTTGTGTCTGTGTGTATCTGTGTGTCTGTCTGTGTGTGTGTCTGTGTGTGTGTATCCTTGCCAGGCACGCTGAGGAGAGGCTTGCGGAGCCCCAATGCGGTTTCAGGAAAGGGCGGTCCTGCACAGATGCCATATTTTCTGTCCGTCTGCTACAGCAGAGGTGTAGGGAATTCCAACAAGACCTACATCTCTGCTTTATTGACCTGGTCAAGGCCTATGATACCATCAGTAGGCCTGGGCTCTGGGTCGTTCTTCGTGCTTTTGGAGTACCTGACCCTCTGCTCACGATCATTAAGGACCTTCATGATGGTGAGCGGGCCCGGGTAAAACTACGTGGCCGGGAGTCAGAGCCATTCCCTGTACACCTTGGGGTGCGACAGGGATGTCCTCTGGCTCCCACATTATTTAACATCTATTTTGACCACGTAGTTCGTGAAGCCTTCAATAGCTGTACCGGGGGAATCTCCATATGGTACAGATATAATGGGAGGCTAATCGATGCCCGGGTGCGGTCAAGGGATGGCTCCCTATTGCTCAACCACGTTATGTATGCTGATGACTTGGTAATAGCTGCTCAGTCAGAGGAGGAGTTGGAGACGCTGCTGCTGAGACTGGTGGGTGCCACTAAGAGGTGGGGCCTTACCATCAGCCCCACCAAAACTAAGCACCTGCCTGGGTATGTTGTACCATCGGACACTCCACCCCCACAACTCCCAATCGGTGATGGGGCAGTTGTGGAGAGAGTGGAGAGTTTCCCATACCTGGGCAGTGTGCTTATGACTGGCTCCAGTTTAACAGCAGAGGTCTCACTCCGAATCAGTCGAGCGGCAATATCTTTTCATCGGTTGCGTAACGCTGTGTGGAAGCTACCTGGTCTATCGCTCCGCACTAAGCTTCAGGTCTTCTCGGCCACGGTCATTCCCTCCCTTCTCTACGCTTGCGAAACGTGGACCCCCCTAATGGAACATCTGCGCCGGTTAGAAACATTTAGGCTGGCCTGCCTACGATCCATCCTGGGTTTAACCAGACTGGATTGTGTGAGGAGCTCACAAATCCTTGAAAGAACTGGGCAGGGTCCCATCGGTGAGCTCCTCCGGCAGGCAAGGCTGAGATGGCTGGGTCATGTAGCCCGCATGCCCAGCCACCGCATGCCGAAACAGCTTTTGTTTGGCCGGATTGAGGGGGCTAAGCGGGCGCAGCACGGGCTAGAGAAGAGATGGAGTGATGTGGTACAGGAGGACGTGGAGCTGAGTGAACTTGCCGATGACTGGTACCAGCGGTGTCAAGATCGGCCTCTGTGGAGGAGGCTCGTGAAGGATGCTACTGGGCAGGTGGAGGCAGTCGCCCTCCAACAACAACGGAGGACGGAGGACCGACGCTCACAACAACGAGCGGAGCGCCGGGTGGCTAAAGCACAGCAGGTTGGCACAGTAGGGGGCACAGGTGGTGCATCAGCCAGTCATCTCAGTCAGTCGACCCGTGGCACCTGGGTCTGCCCCGTGACCTCCTGCCAGCGGGCGTTCGACACTTCACATGGCCTCAGGGTGCACATAGCCTGGCACAAGCGTCGTGGTGACGTCACCGCCACTTAGTGGCGAATGGCGGTTGTTGTTGTGTTACTGTGTGTGTATCTGTGTGTCTGTGGGTGTGTCTGTCTCTGTGTGTGTATCTGTGTCTGTGTGTGTGTCTGTGTGTGTGTATCTGTGTGTATGTATCTGTGTGTGTGTCTGTGTGTGTGGGGAGCGGTGGGTGTAGTGGTTAGCGCTACGCCGCGCTACGAACCTGGCGACCCGAGTTCGATTCCCGCTCACGGCCACCACCGGTGACGATTATTTTAACCGGTCCTGGGCCACCCCTAGGTCGACTCAGCCTCAAACGAGTAGCTGGTGTGCTGTGTGAACATCGCCACTGGGGAGACAAAGGCGGCCGGGCGTGGTGGATCCAAATCCCGGGCGAAGTCGGCTACCCAGTCCCTTCCACACCCCACGTGACTTCCGCAGGGGCTGCCCCAGGGGGGGGCGGGGATGGAGGGCGGGGCCTGGTGGGGTGGGGGCGGGAATGGAGGGCGGGGCCTGGTGGGGTGGGGGCGGGGATGGAGGCGGGGCCTGGTGGGGGTGGGGATGGAGGGCGGGGATAGAGGGCGGGGCGGGGATGGAGGGCGGGGCCTGGTGGGGTGGGGGGCGGGGCCTGGTGGGATGGGGGATGGATGGGGGATGGAGGGCGGGGATGGAGGGCGGGGCGGGGATGGAGGGCGGGGCCTGGTGGGGTGGGGGCGGGGATGGAGGAGGGGCCTGGTGGGGTGGGGGATGGAGGGCGGGGATAGAGGGCGGGGATAGAGGGCGGGGCCTGGTGGGGTAGGGGCGGGACCTGGTGTGGTGGGGGCGGGACCTGGTGAGGTGGGGGCGGGACCTGGTGAGGTGGGGGCGGGACCTGGTGAGGTGGGGGCGGGACCTGGTGAGGTGGGGGCGGGACCAGGTGAGGTGGGGGCGGGGATGGAGGGCGGGGCAGGGATGGAGGCGGGCACCGGAAGTTCCGAACCCGGAACCGGAAGCGGACGCATCCCGGAAGTGGAGGCGCCACGCGTCCACCACCTCCATCGCCTCATCCGTGTTTGTGAATCACTCCGAGTGGTGAGTCCCTCTGTGTGTCTCTGTGTCCCCGTGTCCCCGTGTCTCCGTGTGTCTCTGTGTCTCCGTGTCTCCGTGTGTGTCTCTCTGTGTGTCTCTGTGTCCCTGTGTCCCCGTGTGTGTCTCTGTGTCTCTCCGTGTCTCCGTGTGAGTCTCTCCGTGTCTCCGTGTGAGTCTCTCTGTGTCTCTGTGTGAGTCTCTCTGTCTCCGTGTGAGTCTCTCTGTGTCTCTGTGTGAGTCTCTCTGTGTCTCCGTGTGAGTCTCTCTGTGCCTCTCTGTGTCTCTGTGTGTGTCTCTCTGTGTCTCCGTGTGAGTCTCTCTATGTCTCTCTGTGTCTCCGTGTGAGTCCCTCTGTGCCTCCGTGTGAGTCTCTCTGAGTCTCTCTGTGTCTCTGTGTCTCCGTGTGAGTCTCTCTGTGTCTCTCTGTGTCTCCGTGTGAGTCTCTCTGTGTCTCCGTGAGTCTACCCGTGTCTCCGTGTGAGTCCCTCCGTGTCTCTGTCTCTCTGTGTCTCCCCGTGTCTCCGTGTGAGTCCCTCTGTGTCTCTGTGTCCCCATGTCTCCGTGTGAGTCTCTCTGTGTCTCCGTGTGAGTCCCTCTGTGTCTCTGTGTGAGTCTACCCGTGTCTCCGTGTGAGCCTCTCTTTGTCTCCGTGTGAGTCTCTCTGTGTCTCCGTGTGAGTCTACCCGTGTCTCCGTGTGAGTCCCTCTGTGTCTCTGTCTCTCTGTGTCTCTCCGTGTGAGTGGTCTCGTGTCTCCCCGTGTCTCCGTGTGTCCGTGTGAGTCTCTGTGTCTCTGTGTGAGTCCCTCTGTGTCTCCGTGTGAGTCTCTCTCTGTCTCTGTGTCTCCGTGTGAGTCACTCTGTGTCTCTCTGTCTCTGTGTGAGTCTCTCTGTGTCTCTCCGTGTCTCTGTGTGAGTCTCTCTGTGTCTCTGTGTGAGTCCCTCTGTGTCTCCGTGTGAGTCTCTTTGTGTCTCCGTGTGAGTCTCTCTGTGTCTCTCCGTGTCTCCGTGTGAGTCTCTCTGTCTCCGTGTGAGACTCTCTGTGTCTCTGTGACTCTCCGTGTCTCCGTGTGAGTCTCTCTGTGTCTCTGTGTCTCCGTGTGAGCCTCTCTGTGTCTCTGTGTGAGTCTCTCTGTGTCTCTGTGTGAGTCTCTCTGTGTCTCTGTGTCTCCGTGTGAGTCTCTCTGTGTCTCTCTGTCTCCGTGTGAGTCTCTCTGTGTCTCTCTGTGTCTCCGTGTGAGTCTCTCCGTGTCTCTGTGTCTCTGTGTGAGTCTCTCTGTGTCTCTGTGTCTCTGTGTGAGTCTCTCTGTGTCTCTCCGTGTCTCTCCGTGTCTCCGTGTGAGTCCCTCTGTGTCTCTGTGTGAGTCTCTCTGTGTCTCTCCGTGTCTCCGTGTGAGTCCCTCTGTGTCTCTGTGTGAGTCCCTCTGTGTCTCTGTGTGAGTCTCTCTGTGTCTCCGTGTCTCTGTTTGAGTCTCTCTGTGTCTCTCCGTGTCTCCGTGTGAGTCCCTCTGTGTCTCTGTGTGAGTCTCTCTGTGTCTCCGTGTGAGTCTCTCTGTGTGAGTCTCTCTGTGTCTCCGTGTGTGTCTCTGTGTCTCTGTGTGAGTCTCTCTGTGTCTCTCCGTGTCTCAGTGTGAGTCTCTCCGTGTCTCCGTGTGTGGCTCTCTGTGTCTCAGTGTGAGACTCTCTGTGTCTCTGTGTGAGTCTCTCCATGTCTCTCCGTGTCTCAGTGTGAGTCTCTCTGTGTCTCCGTGTGTGTCTCTCTGTGTCTCCGTGTGAGACTCTCTGTGTCTCTGTGTGAGTCTCTCTGTGTCTCCGTGTGAGTCTCTCTGTGTCTCTCCGTGTCTCTGTGTGAGTCTGTGTCTCCCTGTGAGTCTCTCTGTGTCTCTCCGTGTCTCAGTGTGAGTCTCTCCGTGTCTCCGTGTGAGTCTCTCTGTGTCTCTGTGTCTCTCCGTGTCTCTGTGTGAGTCTCTCTGTGTCTCAGTGTGAGTCTCTCTGTGTCTCCGTGTGAGTCTCTCTGTCTCTCTGTGTCTCTGTGTGAGTCTCTCTGTGTCTCCGTGTCTCTGTGTGAGTCTGTGTCTCCCTGTGAGTCTCTCTGTGTCTCTGTGTCTCCGTGTGAGTCCCTCTGTGTCTCTCCGTGTCTCTGTGTGAGTCTCTCTGTGTCTCTGTGTGATCTCTCCGTGTCTCTCCGTGTCTCTGTGTGAGTCTGTGTCTCCGTGTGAGTCTCTCTGTGTCTCTCCGTGTCTCTCTGTGTCTCTCCGTGTCTCCGTGTGAGTCTCTCTGTGTCTCCGTGTGAGTCTCTCTGTGTCTCTGTGTCTCTCTGTGTCTCCGTGTGAGTCTCTGTGTCTCTGTGTCTCTCTGTGTCTCCGTGTGAGTCTCTCTGTGTCTCTGTGTGAGTCTCTCTGTGTGAGTCTCTCTGTGTCTCTGACTCTCTGTGTCTCCGTGTGAGTCTCTCTGTGTCTCTCCGTGTCTCTCTGTGTCTCTCCGTGTCTCCGTGTGAGTCCCTCTGTGTCTCCGTGTGAGTCTCTCTGTGTCTCTGTGTCTCTCTGTGTCTCCGTGTGAGTCTCTGTGTCTCTGTGTCTCTCTGTGTCTCCGTGTGAGTCTCTCTGTGTCTCTGTGTGAGTCTCTGTGTCTCTGTGTGAGTCTCTCTGTGTCTCTGTGTCTCCGTGTGAGTCTCTCTGTGTCTCTCTGTCTCCGTGTGAGTCCCTCTGTGTCTCTCCGTGTCTCTGTGTGAGTCTCTCTGTGTCTCTGTGTGAGTCTCTCCGTGTCTCTCCGTGTCTCTGTGTGAGTCTGTGTCTCCGTGTGAGTCTCTCTGTGTCTCTCCGTGTCTCTCTGTGTCTCTCCGTGTCTCCGTGTGAGTCCCTCTGTGTCTCCGTGTGAGTCTCTCTGTGTCTCTGTGTCTCTCTGTGTCTCCGTGTGAGTCTCTGTGTCTCTGTGTCTCTCTGTGTCTCTGTGTGAGTCCCTCCGTGTCTCTGTCTCTCTGTGTCTCTCCGTGTCTCCGTGTGAGTCTCTCTGTGTCTCTCCGTGTCTCTCCGTGTCTCTGTGTGAGTCTGTGTCTCCGTGTGAGTCTCTCTGTGTGTCTCTGTGTCTCTCCGTGTCTCCGTGTGAGTCTCTCTGTGTCTCCGTGTGAGTCTCTCTGTGTCTCCGTGTGAGTCCCTCCGTGTCTCTGTCTCTCTGTGTCTCTCCGTGTCTCCGTGTGAGTCCCTCTGTGTCTCCGTGTGTGTCTCTCTGTGTCTCCGTGTGAGTCTCTCTGTGTCTCCGTGTGAGTCCCTCCGTGTCTCTGTCTCTCTGTGTCTCTCCGTGTCTCCGTGTGAGTCCCTCTGTGTCTCCGTGTGTGTCTCTCTGTGTCTCCGTGTGAGTTTCTCTGTGTCTCCGTGTGAGTCCCTCCGTGTCTCTGTCTCTCTGTGTCTCTCCGTGTCTCCGTGTGAGTCCCTCTGTCTCTCCGTGTGAGTCCCTCTGTGTCTCCGTGTGTGTCTCTCTGTGTCTCCGTGTGAGTCTACCCGTGTCTCTGTGTCTCCGTGTGAGTCTCTCTGTGTCTCCGTGTGTGTCTCTCTGTGTCTCCGTGTGAGTCTATCCGTGTCTCCGTGTGAGTCTCTCTGTGTCTCTCTGTCTCTCTGTGTCTCCGTGTGTGTCTCTCTGTGTCTCTGTGTGTGTCTCTCTGTGTCTCTGTGTGAGTCTCTCTGTGTCTCTGTGTCTCCGTGTGAGTCTATCCGTGTCTCCGTGTGAGTCTCTCTGTGTCTCTCTGTCTCTCTGTGTCTCCGTGTGAGTCTCTCTGTGTCTCCGTGTGAGTCCCTCTGTGTCTCCGTGTGTGTCTCTCTGTGTCTCCGTGTGAGTCTACCCGTGTCTCCGTGTGAGTCCCTCTGTGTCTCCGTGTGAGTCTCTCTGTGTCTCCGTGTGAGTCTCTCTGTGTCTCTGTCTCTCTGTGTCTCCCCGTGTGAGTGGTCTCGTGTCTCCCCGTGCCTCTGTGTCTCCCCGTGTCTCCCCGTGTCTCCGTGTCTCCCCATGTGAGTGGTCTCCGTGTCTCCGTGTCTCCCATGTGAGTGGTCTCTGTGTCTCCGTGTCTCCCATGTGAGTGGTCTCTGTGTCTCCGTGTCTCCCCGTGTGAGTGGTCTCCGTGTCTCCGTGTCTCCCATGTGAGTGGTCTCTGTGTCTCCGTGTCTCCCATGTGAGTGGTCTCTGTGTCTCCGTGTCTCCCATGTGAGTGGTCTCTGTGTCTCCGTGTCTCCCCGTGTGAGTGGTCTCCGTGTCTCCGTGTCTCCCCGTGTGAGTGGTCTCCGTGTCTCCGTGTCTCCCCGTGTGAGTAGTCTCTGTGTCTCCGTGTCTCCCATGTGAGTGGTCTCCGTGTCTCCGTGTCTCCCATGTGAGTGGTCTCTGTGTCTCCGTGTCTCCCATGTGAGTGGTCTCTGTGTCTCCGTGTCTCCCCATGTGAGTGGTCTCTGTGTCTCCGTGTCTCCCCGTGTGAGTGGTCTCTGTGTCTCCGTGTCTCCCCGTGTGAGTGGTCTCTGTGTCTCCGTGTCTCCCATGTGAGTGGTCTCCGTGTCTCCGTGTCTCCCGTGTGAGTGGTCTCTGTGTCTCCGTGTCTCCCATGTGAGTGGTCTCTGTGTCTCCGTGTCTCCCCGTGTGAGTGGTCTCCGTGTCTCCGTGTCTCCCATGTGAGTAGTCTCTGTGTCTCCGTGTCTCCCATGTGAGTGGTCTCTGTGTCTCCGTGTCTCCCATGGGAGTAGTCTCCGTGTCTCCGTGTCTCCCCGTGTGAGTGGTCTCTGTGTCTCCGTGTCTCCCCATGTGAGTGGTCTCTGTGTCTCCGTGTCTCCCCGTGTGAGTGGTCTCCGTGTCTCCGTGTCTCCCATGGGAGTGGTCTCTGTGTCTCCGTGTCTCCCATGTGAGTAGTCTCTGTGTCTCCGTGTCTCCCATGGGAGTGGTCTCTGTGTCTCCGTGTCTCCCCGTGTGAGTAGTCTCTGTGTCTCCGTGTCTCCCCGTGTGAGTGGTCTCCGTGTCTCCGTGTCTCCCATGGGAGTGGTCTCTGTGTCTCCGTGTCTCCCCATGTGAGTAGTCTCTGTGTCTCCGTGTCTCCCATGGGAGTGGTCTCTGTGTCCCCGTGTCTCCCCGTGTCTCCGTGTCTCCCATGTGAGTGGTCTCCGTGTCTCCGTGTCTCCCATGTGAGTGGTCTCCGTGTCTCCGTGTCTCCCCGTGTGAGTGGTCTCTGTGTCTCCGTGTCTCCCCATGTGAGTAGTCTCTGTGTCTCCGTGTCTCCCGTGTGAGTGGTCTCTGTGTCTCCGTGTCTCCCCGTGTGAGTGGTCTCCGTGTCTCCGTGTCTCCCCGTGTGAGTGGTCTCTGTGTCTCCCCGTGTCTCCCCGTGTCTCCCATGTGAGTGGTCTCTGTGTCTCCGTGTCTCCCATGGGAGTGACACTTGCCACTGTTTTTGTCTCCCCGTTGTCTTTGTCTTGGAGACGTCTCCAAGATCTCGACACTTACAGCCCAGATTCACAGCGGTGGGTGGTGGTGGCTTTAGTTGTGGTGGTGGTTGTGGTGGTGGTGGTAGCTTTAGTTGTGGTGGTGGTGGTAGCTTTAGTTGTGGTGGTTGTGGTGGTGGTAGCTTTAGTTGTGGTGGTGGTGGTAGCTTTAGTTGTGGTGATAGTGAGGTGGTACTGGTGGTAGCTTTAGTTGTGGTGGTTGTGGTGGTGGTAGCTTTAGTTGTGGTAGTGAGGTACTGGTGGTAGCTTTAGTTGTGGTGGTTGTGGTAGCTTTAGTTGTGGTGGTAGTGAGGTGGTACTGGTGGTAGCTTTAGTTGTGGTGGTGGTAGTGGTGGTAGTGGTTGTGGTGGGAGTTGTGGTGGTAGCGGTGGGAGTGGTTGTGGAAGTCGTGGTGGTAGTGGTGGTGGTGGGAGTGGTGGTGGGAGTGGTGGTGGTGGTAGTGGTGGTGATAGTGGTGGTAGTGGTGGTAGGCCGGAAGACCAAATGCGTGTACAGGTGCAGCGCACTTTGGAATCAACAACAACAACAACAGCAGCAGCAACATCATCATCATCTACAACAGCAGCATCAGCAGCAGCATCAGCAGAAGCAGCATCATCAGCAGGAGCATCAGGAGGTGTTGGTGAGATGGCAAGCAGCACTTTTTGGGAAGGTGAGGGGCATGCGTCTATCTGTGTGTGTGTGTGTCTCTGTGTGTGTGTGTGTGTGTCTGTGTGTCTGTGTGTGTGTCTGTGTGTGTGTGTGCGTGCGTGTGTGTGATTGAATACCTACCCTCGGGGCCACTCCAGAAACAACGAAAAGCCACTACGGGTGGCCACGTGGAATGTTCGAACGCTCACTGCGGAGGAGAGGCTGCCACTCCTCTGTCGGGAGCTGGACCGGTACCGCCTGGATCTATGCGGCATTCAGGAGGTCCGGTGGACCGGCTCTGGCTCCTGCCACCATGAGGGGTGGACAGTCCTCTACTCGGGGCAGCAGACTTCCAAACAACAGGGTGTGGGTCTTCTTTTGAACAAAAGAATGAAGGGGGCGTGGGAGCGTGGCGGTGAGGTGTGGGAAGCTGTAAAGCCCCAGGCTACTTTGGGCTCGCCTTCCCATCAACCGGAGGTGAGGAATGGTGGTCGTGGTTACTTATGCCCCCACCGAAGATGAACATCCGTGGAGGGATGCAGGCAAAGCCGATGAGTCAGATGCCTTCTATGACCTCCTGTCACAGGTGCTGGCTAAAGTGGCCCCTCGGGATAGTCATCATGTTGGGTGACTTTAATGCCCGAGTTGGTCATGATACTGGCACCTGGTCTGGAGTGATTGGAGGGCATGGGCCAGATCAGCTCAATAACAACGGTAGGAGGCTGCTAGATTTTTGTGCAGCCCATGGGCTTGTAATTACCAACACGCTGTTCCGGCATCGGCGCATCCACACAACATCATGGATGCATGCCGGGTCCAAGCAAGAACATCTGCTGGACTGCATAGTGACGGACCAGCGGATGCGAGCCCATGTCCTTGACACCAGGACCTACCGCGGAGCTGATCTGCCCTCTGACCATCGACTAGTCATCTGTAAGATGCGCCTGCCATTCTTCCACTCCGGTGGTGGGTGTACACCCAGGACCCCATTCCGACCTAAAGTGGCCTGGTCTCAGTTATCTGATGAAAGTTGCAAGCGAGAATTTCATCACCGCTTGCGGCTGGGATTGGCATCGTCCCCGACTCCTCCTGATGTCGAGGGTAAATGGGCGAGGTTTAGGACTGTGACTCATGCAGCTGCAATGGCTGCTTTGGGTACGCGGTCCAGACCTCCCCAGAGACCCTGGCTGACAGAGGAGGTGTTCAGGATGGTTGAAAAAAAGCGACAGGCCCACTGCCATCGGCTACAGAATCCCATGTCAGAGAATGAGGAGGCTTACCGCAGCCTTCGCTCGGAGGTTCGGAGAGCCGTGAGGCGCTGCAAGGATGGGTGGTGGTCGTGGGTTGCTGAGGAGATGGAGTCTGCCTCAGTGGCCCGTGATCACAAATCTCTATTTAACTCCATCAAAAAAGTAACCTGCAGCGCCACACCTATTACCATCATTAGGGGAAAAAACGGTGATCCAATCTCCGACCCCCAGGAACAGGTTTGCAGATTTGCTGAGCATTTCTGTGAAGTCCTGGGGGAGGGAAAATCCCTCAGCCAGGAAAACATCGTGGCACAAAGTGAGGATGACCCTGCTGAGGCTGCGGTGCCTCAAATATTGGAAGAAGTCACCCCCTGTGAGTGGCTGGCTGAGGTGCCATCTGTTGAGGAAGTACTGAAGGCGATCCTGAGTCTGAGACCAGGAAAGGCAGCGGGCAGAGATGATCTCCCAAGCGAAATGCTGAGGGAGGGTGGCGTTTGTGCACAGACTGCCCTATATGACATCATAACAACAGTCTGGACCACTGGACGGGTTCTGCAGGATTGGAAGGATGCCCTGGTGGTCCCCCTTTTTAAGAAGGGGGACCGCACAGGCTGTAACAACTACAGGGGCATCTCACTCCTCAGTGTGCCGGGAAAGGTCCTGGCAAGGATTATTCAGCATCGCCTTGCCAGGCACGCTGCACAGATGCCATATTTTCTGTCCGTCTGCTACAGCAGAGGTGTAGGGAATTTCAACAAGACCTACATCTCTGCTTTATTGACCTGGTCAAGGCCTATGATACCATCAGTAGGCCTGGGCTCTGGGTCGTTCTTCGTGCTTTTGGAGTACCTGACCCTCTGCTCACGATCATGAAGGACCTTCATGATGGTGAGCGGGCCCGGGTAAAACTACGTGGCCGGGAGTCAGAGCCATTCCCTGTACACCTTGGGGTGCGACAGGGATGTCCTCTGGCTCCCACATTATTTAACATCTATTTTGACCACGTAGTTCGTGAAGCCTTCAATAGCTGTACCGGGGGAATCTCCATATGGTACAGATATAATGGGAGGCTGATCGATGCCCGGGTGCGGTCAAGGGATGGCTCCCTATTGCTCAACCACGTTATGTATGCTGATGATTTGGTAATAGCTGCTCAGTCAGAGGAGGAGTTGGAGACGCTGCTGCTGAGACTGGAGCGTGCCACTAAGAGGTGGGGCCTTACCATCAGCCCCACCAAAACTAAGCACCTGCCTGGGTATTTTGTACCATCGGACACTCCACCCCCACAACTCCCGATCGGTGATGGGGCAGTTGTGGAGAGAGTGGAGAGTTTCCCGTACCTGGGCAGTGTGCTTATGACTGGCTCCAGTTTAACAGCAGAGGTCTCACTCCGAATCAGTCGAGCGGCAATATCTTTTCATCGGTTGCGTAATGCTGTGTGGAAGCTACCTGGTCTGTCGCTCCGCACTAAGCTTCAGGTCTTCTCGGCCACGGTCATTCCCTCCCTTCTCTACGCTTGCGAAACGTGGACCCCCCTAATGGAACATCTTCGCCGGTTAGAAACATTTAGGCTGGCCTGCCTACGATCCATCCTGGGTTTAACCAGACTGGATTGTGTGAGGAGCTCACAAATCCTTGAAAGATCTGGGCAAGGTCCCATCGGTGAGCTCCTCCGGCAGGCAAGGCTGCGATGGCTGGGTCATGTAGCCCGCATGCCCAGACACCGCATGCCGAAACAACTTTTGTTCGCCGGATTGAGGGGGCAAAGCGGGCGCGGCACGGGCTAGAGAAGAGATGGGGTGATGTGGTACAGGAGGACGTGGAGCTGAGTGGACTTGCCGATGACTGGTACCAGCGGTGTCAAGATCGGCCTCTGTGGAGGAGGCTCGTGAAGGACGCTACTGGGCAGTTGGAGGTAGTCGCTCTCCAACAACAACGGAGGGCGGAGGAGCGACGCTCACAACATCGAGCGGAGCGCCGGGTGGCTAAAGCACAGCAGGTTGGCACAGTAGGGGGCACAGGTGGTGCATCAGCCAGTCATCTCAGTCAGTCGACCCGTGGCACCTGGGTCTGCCCCGTGACCTCCTGCCAGCGGGCGTTCGACACTTCACGTGGCCTCAGGGTGCACATAGCCTGGCACAAGTGTCGTGGTGACGTCACCGCCACTTAGTGGCGAATGGCGGTTGTTGTTGTTGTGTCTGTGTGTGTCTGTGTCTGTGTGTGTCTGTGTGTGTGTATCTGTGTGTGTCTGTGTGTGTGTGTGTCTGTGTGTGTGTGTTACGTGGTGATTGCAGCAATATCATCATCAGCATCATCAAAGTCATCATATCATCATCAGCGTGTGTCTGCGTGTCTCCCCCGGTGTCTCCCCCCCGTGTCTCCCCGTGTCTCTCCGTGTCTCTCCCCCCCGTGTCTCCCCTGTCTCCCTCCCGTGTCCCCCCGTGTCTCCCCGTGTCTCCCCCCGTGTCTCCCCCCGTGTCTCCCCGTGTCTCTCCGTGTCTCCCCCCGTGTGTCTCCCCCCGTGTGTCTCCCCGTGTCTCCCCCCCGTGTCTCCCCGTTTCTCCCCCCTGTCTCTCCCCGTGTCTCCCCGTGTCTCCCTGTGTCTCTTCCCTGTCTCTCCCCATGTCTCCCCGTGTCCCCCCGTGTCTCCCCGTGTCTCCCCCCGTGTCCCCCCCCCCGTGTCCCCCCCCCGTGTGTCTCCCCGTGTCTCTCCCCGTGTCTCTCTGTGTCTCCCCGTGTCTCCCCCCGTGTCTCCCCCCGTGTGTCTCCGTGTCTCCCCGTGTTTCCCCCCCGTGTCTCCCCCCCGTGTCTCCCCCCCGTGTCTCCCCGTGTCTCCCCGTGTCTCCCCCCGTGTCTCGCCGTGTCTCCCCGTGTCTCCCCGTGTCTCCCCGTGTCTCTCCCCGTGTCTCCCCGTGTCTTCCCGTGTCTCCCCGTGTCTCCCCGTGTCTCCCCCCGTGTCTCCCCGTGTCTCCCCGTGTCTCCCCGTGTCTCCCCCCGTGTCTCCCCGTGTCTCCCCGTGTCTCCCCCCGTGTCTCCCCCCGTGTGTCTCCGTGTCTCCCCGTGTTTCCCCCCCGTGTCTCCCCCCCGTGTCTCCCCCCCGTGTCTCCCCCCCGTGTCTCCCCGTGTCTCCCCCCGTGTCTCCCCGTGTCTCCCCGTGTCTTCCCGTGTCTCTCCCCGTGTCTCCCCGTGTCTCCCCGTGTCTCTCCCCGTGTCTCCCCGTGTCTCCCCGTGTCTCTCCCTTGTCTCTCCCCGTGTCTCCCCGTGTCTCCCCGTGTCTCTCCCCGTGTCTCCCTGTGTCTCTCCCCATGTCTCCCTGTCTCTCCCCGTGTCTCCCCGTGTCTCCCTCCCCGTGTCTCTCCCCTGTCTCTCCCCGTGTCTCCCCGTGTCTCCCCGTGTCTCCCCGTGTCGCCCCCCATGTCTCCCCGTGTCTCTCCCCTGTCTCTCCCCGTGTTTCCCCGTGTCTTTCCCCGTGTCTCTCCCCGTGTCTCCCCGTGTCTCCCCGTGTCTCCCTGTGTATCCCCGTGTCTCTCCCCGTGTCTCCCTGTGTCTCCCCCCGTGTCTCCCCGTGTCTCCCCGTGTCTCTCCCCTGTCTCTCCCCGTGTCTCCCCGTGTCTCCCCGTGTCTCTCCCCGTGTCTCTCCCCGTGTCTCCCCGTGTCTCCCCGTGTCTCTCCCCGTGTCTCCCCGTGTCTCCCCGTGTCTCTCCCTTGTCTCTCCCCGTGTCTCCCCGTGTCTCCCCGTGTCTCTCCCCGTGTCTCCCTGTGTCTCTCCCCGTGTCTCCCTGTCTCTCCCCGTGTCTCCCCGTGTCTCCCTCCCCGTGTCTCTCCCCTGTCTCTCCCCGTGTCTCCCCGTGTCTCCCCGTGTCTCCCCGTGTCGCCCCCCATGTCTCCCCGTGTCTCTCCCCTGTCTCTCCCCGTGTTTCCCCGTGTCTTTCCCCGTGTCTCTCCCCGTGTCTCCCCGTGTCTCCCCGTGTCTCCCTGTGTATCCCCGTGTCTCTCCCCGTGTCTCCCTGTGTCTCCCCCCGTGTCTCCCCGTGTCTCCCCGTGTCTCTCCCCTGTCTCTCCCCGTGTCTCCCCGTGTCTCCCCGTGTCTCCCCCCTGTCTCCCCCCGTGTCTCCCCGTCTCTCCCCGTGTCTCCCCGTGTCTCCCTGTCTCCCCGTGTGTCTCCCCGTGTCTCTCCGTGTCTCCCCGTGTCTCCCCGTGTCTCCCCGTCTCCCCCCGTGTCTCCCCCCGTGTCTCCCTCCGTGTCTCCCCGTGTTTCCCCGTGTCTCTCCCCGTGTCTCCCCGTGTCTCCCCGTGTTTCCCCGTGTCTCTCCCCGTGTCTCCCCGTGTCTCCCCGTGTCCCCCCGTGTCTCCCCGTGTCTCCCTGTGTCTCCCCGTGTCTCTCCCCGTGTCTCATCGTGTCTCCCCGTGTCTCCCCGTGTCTCCCCCCGTGTGTCTCCCCGTGTCCCCCCGTGTCTCCCCGTGTCTCCCCGTGTCTCCCCGTGTCTCTCCCCGTGTCTCATCGTGTCTCCCCGTGTCTCCCCGTGTCTCCCCCCGTGTGTCTCCGTGTCTCCCCGTGTCTCCCTGTCTCTCCCCGTGTCTCCCCGTCTCCCCCCGTGTCTCCCCGTGTCTCCCCGTGTCCCCCCGTGTCCCCCCGTGTCTCCCCGTGTCTCCCCCCCCGTGTCTCCCCTTGTCTCCCCGTGTGTCTCTCCCTGTCTCTCCCCGTGTCCCCCCGTGTCCCCCCGTGTCTCCCCGTGTCTCCCCGTGTCTCCCCGTGTCTCCCTGTGTCCCCCCGTGTCCCCCCGTGTCTCCCCGTGTCTCCCCCCCCGTGTCTCCCCTTGTCTCCCCGTGTGTCTCTCCCTGTCTCTCCCCGTGTCTCCCCGTCTCCCCCCGTGTCTCTCCCCGTGTCTCTCCCCTGTCTCCGCGTGTCTCTCCCCGTGTCTCTCCCCGTGTCTCTCCCCGTGTCTCTCCCCGTGTCTCCCCGTGTCTCTCCCCGTGTCTCCCCGTGTCTCCTCGTGTCTCTCCCCTGTCTCTCCCCGTGTCTCCCCGTGTCTCCCCGTGTCTCCCCGTGTCTCTCCCCGTGTCTCCCCGTGTCTCCCCGTGTCTCCCCGTGTCTCCCCCCGTGTCTCCCCGTGTCTCTCCCCTGTCTCTCCCCGTGTCTCCCCGTGTGTCTCCCCGTGTCTCCCCGTGTGTCTCCCCGTGTCTCCCCGTGTCTCTCCCCTGTCTCTCCCCGTGTCTCCCCGTGTCTCCCCGTGTCTCTGTGTCTCCCCGTGTCTCCCTGTCTCTCCCCGTGTCTCCCCGTGTCTCCCCGTGTCTCCCCGTGTCTCTCCCCTGTCTCTCCCCGTGTCTCGCCGTGTGTCTCCCCGTGTCTCCCCGTGTCTCCCCTGTCTCTCCCCGTGTCTCCCCGTGTCTCCCCGTGTCTCCCCGTGTGTCTCCCCGTGTCTCCCCGTGTCTCTCCCCGTGTCTCCCCGTGTCTCCCCGTGTCTCCCCCCGTGTCTCCCCGTGTCTCTCCCCTGTCTCTCCCCGTGTCTCCCCGTGTCTCCCCGTGTCTCTGTGTCTCCCCGTGTCTCTGTCTCTCCCCGTGTCTCTGTCTCCCCCCGTGTCTCCCCCCGTGTCTCCCCGTGTCTCCCCGTGTCTCCCCCCGTGTCTCCCCCCGTGTGTCTCCGTGTCTCCCCGTGTTTCCCCCCCGTGTCTCCCCCCCGTGTCTCCCCCCCGTGTCTCCCCCCCGTGTCTCCCCGTGTCTCCCCCCGTGTCTCCCCGTGTCTCCCCGTGTCTTCCCGTGTCTCTCCCCGTGTCTCCCCGTGTCTCCCCGTGTCTCTCCCCGTGTCTCCCCGTGTCTCCCCGTGTCTCTCCCTTGTCTCTCCCCGTGTCTCCCCGTGTCTCCCCGTGTCTCTCCCCGTGTCTCCCTGTGTCTCTCCCCATGTCTCCCTGTCTCTCCCCGTGTCTCCCCGTGTCTCCCTCCCCGTGTCTCTCCCCTGTCTCTCCCCGTGTCTCCCCGTGTCTCCCCGTGTCTCCCCGTGTCGCCCCCCATGTCTCCCCGTGTCTCTCCCCTGTCTCTCCCCGTGTTTCCCCGTGTCTTTCCCCGTGTCTCTCCCCGTGTCTCCCCGTGTCTCCCCGTGTCTCCCTGTGTATCCCCGTGTCTCTCCCCGTGTCTCCCTGTGTCTCCCCCCGTGTCTCCCCGTGTCTCCCCGTGTCTCTCCCCTGTCTCTCCCCGTGTCTCCCCGTGTCTCCCCGTGTCTCTCCCCGTGTCTCTCCCCGTGTCTCCCCGTGTCTCCCCGTGTCTCTCCCCGTGTCTCCCCGTGTCTCCCCGTGTCTCTCCCTTGTCTCTCCCCGTGTCTCCCCGTGTCTCCCCGTGTCTCTCCCCGTGTCTCCCTGTGTCTCTCCCCGTGTCTCCCTGTCTCTCCCCGTGTCTCCCCGTGTCTCCCTCCCCGTGTCTCTCCCCTGTCTCTCCCCGTGTCTCCCCGTGTCTCCCCGTGTCTCCCCGTGTCGCCCCCCATGTCTCCCCGTGTCTCTCCCCTGTCTCTCCCCGTGTTTCCCCGTGTCTTTCCCCGTGTCTCTCCCCGTGTCTCCCCGTGTCTCCCCGTGTCTCCCTGTGTATCCCCGTGTCTCTCCCCGTGTCTCCCTGTGTCTCCCCCCGTGTCTCCCCGTGTCTCCCCGTGTCTCTCCCCTGTCTCTCCCCGTGTCTCCCCGTGTCTCCCCGTGTCTCCCCCCTGTCTCCCCCCGTGTCTCCCCGTCTCTCCCCGTGTCTCCCCGTGTCTCCCTGTCTCCCCGTGTGTCTCCCCGTGTCTCTCCGTGTCTCCCCGTGTCTCCCCGTGTCTCCCCGTCTCCCCCCGTGTCTCCCCCCGTGTCTCCCTCCGTGTCTCCCCGTGTTTCCCCGTGTCTCTCCCCGTGTCTCCCCGTGTCTCCCCGTGTTTCCCCGTGTCTCTCCCCGTGTCTCCCCGTGTCTCCCCGTGTCCCCCCGTGTCTCCCCGTGTCTCCCTGTGTCTCCCCGTGTCTCTCCCCGTGTCTCATCGTGTCTCCCCGTGTCTCCCCGTGTCTCCCCCCGTGTGTCTCCCCGTGTCCCCCCGTGTCTCCCCGTGTCTCCCCGTGTCTCCCCGTGTCTCTCCCCGTGTCTCATCGTGTCTCCCCGTGTCTCCCCGTGTCTCCCCCCGTGTGTCTCCGTGTCTCCCCGTGTCTCCCTGTCTCTCCCCGTGTCTCCCCGTCTCCCCCCGTGTCTCCCCGTGTCTCCCCGTGTCCCCCCGTGTCCCCCCGTGTCTCCCCGTGTCTCCCCCCCCGTGTCTCCCCTTGTCTCCCCGTGTGTCTCTCCCTGTCTCTCCCCGTGTCCCCCCGTGTCCCCCCGTGTCTCCCCGTGTCTCCCCGTGTCTCCCCGTGTCTCCCTGTGTCCCCCCGTGTCCCCCCGTGTCTCCCCGTGTCTCCCCCCCCGTGTCTCCCCTTGTCTCCCCGTGTGTCTCTCCCTGTCTCTCCCCGTGTCTCCCCGTCTCCCCCCGTGTCTCTCCCCGTGTCTCTCCCCTGTCTCCGCGTGTCTCTCCCCGTGTCTCTCCCCGTGTCTCTCCCCGTGTCTCTCCCCGTGTCTCCCCGTGTCTCTCCCCGTGTCTCCCCGTGTCTCCTCGTGTCTCTCCCCTGTCTCTCCCCGTGTCTCCCCATGTCTCCCCGTGTCTCCCCGTGTCTCTCCCCGTGTCTCCCCGTGTCTCCCCGTGTCTCCCCGTGTCTCCCCCCGTGTCTCCCCGTGTCTCTCCCCTGTCTCTCCCCGTGTCTCCCCGTGTGTCTCCCCGTGTCTCCCCGTGTGTCTCCCCGTGTCTCCCCGTGTCTCTCCCCTGTCTCTCCCCGTGTCTCCCCGTGTCTCCCCGTGTCTCTGTGTCTCCCCGTGTCTCCCTGTCTCTCCCCGTGTCTCCCCGTGTCTCCCCGTGTCTCCCCGTGTCTCCCCGTGTCTCTCCCCTGTCTCTCCCCGTGTCTCGCCGTGTGTCTCCCCGTGTCTCCCCGTGTCTCCCCTGTCTCTCCCCGTGTCTCCCCGTGTCTCCCCGTGTCTCCCCGTGTGTCTCCCCGTGTCTCCCCGTGTCTCTCCCCGTGTCTCCCCGTGTCTCCCCGTGTCTCCCCCCGTGTCTCCCCGTGTCTCCCCGTGTCTCTGTGTCTCCCCGTGTCTCTGTCTCTCCCCGTGTCTCTGTCTCTCCCCGTGTCTCCCCGTGTCTCCCCGTGTCTCCCCGTGTGTCTCCCCAGACCTGCGGCGTCAGGCGCGGCAGCTGGAAAACGAACTGGACATGAAGTTGGTGTCCTTCAGCAAACTGTGCACAGCTTGTACTCACCGTGACCAGTACTCGTGAGTACTCACTGTGTCACTCACTGTGTCACTCACTGTGTCACTCACTGTGTCACTCACTGTGTCACTCACTGTGTCACTCACTGTGTCCTTCAGCAAACTGTGCACAGCTTGTACTCACCGTGACCAGTACTCGTGAGTACTCACTGTGTCACTCACTGTGTCACTCACTGTGTCACTCACTGTGTCACTCACTGTGTCACTCACTGTGTCACTCACTGTGTCACTCACTGTGTCACTCGCTGTGTCACTCACTGTGTCACTCACTGTGTCACTCACTGTGTCACTCACTGTGTCACTCACTGTGTCACTCACTGTGTCCTTCAGCAAACTGTACACAGCTTGTACTCACCGTGACCAGTACTCGTGAGTACTCACTGTGTCACTCACTGTGTCACTCACTGTGTCACTCACTGTGTCACTCACTGTGTCACTCACTGTGTCACTCACTGTGTCACTCACTGTGTCACTCGCTGTGTCACTCACTGTGTCACTCACTGTGTCACTCACTGTGTCACTCACTGTGTCACTCACTGTGTCACTCACTGTGTCCTTCAGCAAACTGTACACAGCTTGTACTCACCGTGACCAGTACTCGTGAGTACTCACTGTGTCACTCACTGTGTCACTCACTGTGTCACTCACTGTGTCACTCACTGTGTCACTCACTGTGTCACTCACTGTGTCACTCACTGTGTCACTCACTGTGTCACTCACTGTGTCACTCACTGTGTCCTTCAGCAAACTGTACACAGCTTGTACTCACCGTGACCAGTACTCGTGAGTACTCACTGTGTCACTCACTGTGTCACTCATTCACTGTGTCACTCACTCACTGTGTCACTCACTGTGTCACTCACTGTGTCACTCACTGTGTCACTGTGTCACTCACTGTGTCACTCATTCACTGTGTCACTCACTCACTGTGTCACTCACTGTGTCACTCACTGTGTCACTCACTCACTGTGTCACTGTGTCACTCACTGTGTCACTCACTGTCACTCACTCACTGTGTCACTCACTGTGTCACTCACTGTGTCACTCACTGTGTCACTCACTCACTGTGTCACTCACTGTGTCACTCACTCACTGTGTCACTCACTGTGTCACTCACTGTGTCAGTCACTCACTGTGTCACTCACTCACTGTGTCACTCAGTGTCACTCACTGTGTCACTCACTGTGTCACTCACTCACTGTGTCACTCACTCACTGTGTCACTCACTGTGTCACTCACTGTGTCACTCACTGTGTCACTCACTCACTGTGTCACTCACTGTGTCACTGTGTCACTCACTCACTGTGTCACTCACTGTGTCACTCACTCACTGTGTCACTCACTGTGTCACTCACTGTGTCACTCACTCACTGTGTCACTCACTGTGTCACTCACTGTGTCACTCACTCACTGTGTCACTCACTCACTGTGTCACTCACTGTCACTCACTGTGTCACTCACTCACTGTGTCACTCACTGTGTCACTCACTGTGTCACTAACTGTGTAACTCACTGTGTCACTCACTGTGTCACTCACTCACTGTGTCACTCACTGTGTCACTCACTGTGTCACTCACTCACTGTGTCACTCACTCACTGTGTCACTCACTGTCACTCACTGTGTCACTCACTTGCTGTGTCACTCACTGTGTCACTCACTGTGTCACTAACTGTGTAACTCACTGTGTCACTCACTGTGTCACTCACTCACTGTGTCACTCACTGTGTCACTCACTGTGTCACTCACTCACTGTGTCACTCACTTGCTGTGTCACTCACTGTGTCACTAACTGTGTCACTCACTGTGTCACTCACTGTGTCACTCACTTGCTGTGTCACTCACTGTGTCACTCACTGTGTCACTCACTCACTGTGTCACTCACTCACTGTGTCACTCACTGTCACTCACTGTGTCACTCACTCACTGTGTCACTCACTGTGTCACTCACTGTGTCACTAACTGTGTAACTCACTGTGTCACTCACTGTGTCACTCACTCACTGTGTCACTCACTGTGTCACTCACTGTGTCACTCACTCACTGTGTCACTCACTCACTGTGTCACTCACTGTCACTCACTGTGTCACTCACTTGCTGTGTCACTCACTGTGTCACTCACTGTGTCACTAACTGTGTAACTCACTGTGTCACTCACTGTGTCACTCACTCACTGTGTCACTCACTGTGTCACTCACTGTGTCACTCACTCACTGTGTCACTCACTTGCTGTGTCACTCACTGTGTCACTCACTGTGTCACTAACTGTGTAACTCACTGTGTCACTCACTGTGTCACTCACTCACTGTGTCACTCACTGTGTCACTCACTGTGTCACTCACTCACTGTGTCACTCACTCACTGTGTCACTCACTGTCACTCACTGTGTCACTCACTCACTGTGTCACTCACTGTGTCACTCACTGTGTCACTAACTGTGTAACTCACTGTGTCACTCACTGTGTCACTCACTCACTGTGTCACTCACTGTGTCACTCACTGTGTCACTCACTCACTGTGTCACTCACTCACTGTGTCACTCACTGTCACTCACTGTGTCACTCACTTGCTGTGTCACTCACTGTGTCACTCACTGTGTCACTAACTGTGTAACTCACTGTGTCACTCACTGTGTCACTCACTCACTGTGTCACTCACTGTGTCACTCACTGTGTCACTCACTCACTGTGTCACTCACTTGCTGTGTCACTCACTGTGTCACTAACTGTGTCACTCACTGTGTCACTCACTGTGTCACTCACTTGCTGTGTCACTCACTGTGTCACTGTGTCACTAACTGTGTAACTCACTGTGTCACTCACTCACTGTGTCACTCACTGTGTCACTCACTGTGTCACTGTGTCACTCACTCACTGTGTCACTCACTTGCTGTGTCACTCACTGTGTCACTGTGTCACTAACTGTGTCACACACTGTGTCACTCACTGTGTCACTCACTCACTGTGTCACTCACTGTGTCATTCACTGTGTCACTCACTCACTGTGTCACTCACTCACTGTGTCACTGTGTCACTCACTCACTGTGTCACTCACTGTGTCACTCACTGTGTCACTCACTCACTGTGTCACTCACTGTGTCACTCATTCACTGTGTCACTCACTGTTTCACTGTTTCACTCACTGTGTCACTCACTGTGTCACTCACTCACTGTGTCACTCACTTGCTGTGTCACTCACTGTGTCACTAACTGTGTCACTCACTGTGTTACTCACTGTGTCACTCACTTGCTGTGTCACTCACTGTGTCACTGTGTCACTAACTGTGTAACTCACTGTGTCACTCACTCACTGTGTCACTCACTGTGTCACTCACTGTGTCACTGTGTCACTCACTCACTGTGTCACTCACTTGCTGTGTCACTCACTGTGTCACTGTGTCACTAACTGTGTCACACACTGTGTCACTCACTGTGTCACTCACTCACTGTGTCACTCACTGTGTCACTCACTGTGTCATTCACTGTGTCACTCACTCACTGTGTCACTCACTCACTGTGTCACTGTGTCACTCACTCACTGTGTCACTCACTGTGTCACTCACTGTGTCACTCACTCACTGTGTCACTCACTGTGTCACTCATTCACTGTGTCACTCACTGTTTCACTGTTTCACTCACTGTGTGACTCACTGTGTCACTCCCTCACTCACTCACTCACTGTGTCACTCACTGTGTCACTCACTCGTGTCACTCACTCACTGTGTCACTCACTGTGTCACTCACTCCGTGTCACTCACTCACTGTGTCACTCACTGTGTCACTCATTCACTGTGTCACTCACTCACTGTCACTCACTCACTGTGCCACTCACTGTCACTCACTCACTGTGTCACTCACTGTGTCATTCACTGTGTCACTCACTCACTGTCACTCACTCACTGTGCCACTCACTGTCACTCACTCACTGTGTCACTCACTGTGTCACTCACTGTGTCACTCACTCACTGTGTCACTCACTCACTGCATCACTCACTGTGTCACTCACTGTGTCACTCACTCACTCCCCGTGTCTCTGTGTCTCCCCGTGTCTCCCCGTGTCTCCCCGCATCTCCCCCTCTCTCCCCGCGTCTCCCCGCGTCTCCCCGCGTCTCCCCTGTCTCCCCTTGTCTCCCCGTGTCTCCCCGTGTCTCTCCATGTCTCCCCGTGTCTCCCCGTGTCTCCCCGTGTCTCCCCCTGTCTCCCCGTGTCTCTCCCTGTCTCTCCCTGTCTCCCCGTGTCTCTCCCTGTCTCCCCGTGTCTCCCCGTGTCTCCCCTGTCTCTCCGTGTCTCCACGTGTCTCCCCTGTCTCCCCGTGTCTCCCCGTGTCTCCCCGTGTCTCCCCCTGTCTCCCCGTGTCTCCCCTGTCTCCCCGTGTCTCCCCTGTCTCTCCGTGTCTCCCCTGTCTCCCCGTGTCTCCCCGTGTCTCCCCGTGTCTCCCCTGTCTCCCCGTGTCTCCCCTGTCTCTCCGTGTCTCCCCTGTCTCCCCGTGTCTCCCCTGTCTCTCCGTGTCTCCCCTGTCTCCCCATGTCTCCCCGTGTCTCCCCGCGTCTCCCCGTGTCTCCCCGTGTCTCCCCGTGTCTTTACGTGTCTCCCCGTGTCTCCCCGTGTCTCCCCTTGTCTCCCCGTGTCTCCCCCTGTCTCCCCGTGTCTCCCCGTGTCTCCCCGTGTCTCCCCCTGTCTCCCCGTGTCTCCCCGTGTCTCCCCGTGTTTCCCCCTGTCTCTCCGTGTCTCCACGTGTCTCCCCTGTCTCCACGTGTCTCTCCGTGTCTCCCCTGTCTCCCCGTGTCTCCCCGTGTCTCCCCCTGTCTCCCCGTGTCTCCCCTGTCTCCCCGTGTCTCCCCTGTCTCTCCGTGTCTCCCCTGTCTCCCCGTGTCTCCCCGTGTCTCCCCGTGTCTCCCCTGTCTCCCCGTGTCTCCCCTGTCTCTCCGTGTCTCCCCTGTCTCCCCGTGTCTCCTCTGTCTCTCCGTGTCTCCCCTGTCTCCCCGTGTCTCCCCGTGTCTCCCCGTGTCTTTACGTGTCTCCCCGTGTCTCCCCGTGTCTCCCCGTGTCTCCCCCTGTCTCCCCGTGTCTCCCCGTGTCTCCCCGTGTCTCCCCCTGTCTCCCCCTGTCTCCCCGTGTCTCCCCGTGTCTCCCCCTGTCTCCCCGTGTCTCCCCGTGTCTCCCCGTGTCTCCCCCTGTCTCCCCGTGTCTCCCCGCGTCTCACCGCGTCTCCCCGTGTCTCCCCGTGTCTCCCCGTGTCTCCCCCTGTCTCACCGTGTCTCACCGTGTCTCCCCTGTCTCCCCGTGTCTCCCCGTGTCTCCCCGTGTCTCCCCCTGTCTCCCCGTGTCTCCCCGTGTCTCCCCGTGTCTTCCCTGTCTCCCCGTGTCTCCCCCTCTCTCCCCGTGTCTCCCCTTGTCTCCCCGTGTCTCCCTGTGTCTCCCCGCGTCTCCCTGTGTCTCCCCTTGTCTCCCCGTGTCTCCCCTGTCTCCCCTTGTCTCCCCCTCTCTCCCCGTGTCTCCCCTTGTCTCCCCGTGTCTCCCCCTCTCTCCCCGTGTCTCCCCTTGTCTCCCCGTGTCTCCCTGTGTCTCCCCGCGTCTCCCTGTATCTCCCCGCGTCTCCCCCTGTCTCCCCGTGTCTCCCCTGTCTCCCCTTGTCTCCCCTGTCTCCCCTTGTCTCCCGTGTCTCCCCCTGTCTCCCCGTGTCTCCCCCTGTCTCCCCGTGTCTCCCCTGTCTCTCCGTGTCTCCCCTGTCTCCCCGTGTCTCCCCTGTCTCTCCGTGTCTCCCCTGTCTCCCCATGTCTCCCCGTGTCTCCCCGCGTCTCCCCGTGTCTCCCCGTGTCTCCCCGTGTCTTTACGTGTCTCCCCGTGTCTCCCCGTGTCTCCCCTTGTCTCCCCGTGTCTCCCCCTGTCTCCCCGTGTCTCCCCGTGTCTCCCCGTGTCTCCCCCTGTCTCCCCGTGTCTCCCCGTGTCTCCCCGTGTTTCCCCCTGTCTCTCCGTGTCTCCACGTGTCTCCCCTGTCTCCACGTGTCTCTCCGTGTCTCCCCTGTCTCCCCGTGTCTCCCCGTGTCTCCCCCTGTCTCCCCGTGTCTCCCCTGTCTCCCCGTGTCTCCCCTGTCTCTCCGTGTCTCCCCTGTCTCCCCGTGTCTCCCCGTGTCTCCCCGTGTCTCCCCTGTCTCCCCGTGTCTCCCCTGTCTCTCCGTGTCTCCCCTGTCTCCCCGTGTCTCCTCTGTCTCTCCGTGTCTCTCCGTGTCTCCCCTGTCTCCCCGTGTCTCCCCGTGTCTCCCCGTGTCTTTACGTGTCTCCCCGTGTCTCCCCGTGTCTCCCCGTGTCTCCCCCTGTCTCCCCCTGTCTCCCCGTGTCTCCCCCTGTCTCCCCGTGTCTCCCCGTGTCTCCCCGTGTCTCCCCCTGTCTCCCCGTGTCTCCCCGCGTCTCACCGCGTCTCCCCGTGTCTCCCCGTGTCTCCCCGTGTCTCCCCCTGTCTCACCGTGTCTCACCGTGTCTCCCCTGTCTCCCCGTGTCTCCCCGTGTCTCCCCGTGTCTCCCCCTGTCTCCCCGTGTCTCCCCGTGTCTTCCCTGTCTCCCCGTGTCTCCCCCTCTCTCCCCGTGTCTCCCCTTGTCTCCCCGTGTCTCCCTGTGTCTCCCCGCGTCTCCCTGTGTCTCCCCTTGTCTCCCCGTGTCTCCCCTGTCTCCCCTTGTCTCCCCCTCTCTCCCCGTGTCTCCCCTTGTCTCCCCGTGTCTCCCCCTCTCTCCCCGTGTCTCCCCTTGTCTCCCCGTGTCTCCCCGTGTCTCCCCTGTCTCTCCGTGTCTCCCCTGTCTCCCCGTGTCTCCCCTGTCTCTCCGTGTCTCCCCTGTCTCCCCATGTCTCCCCGTGTCTCCCCGCGTCTCCCCGTGTCTCCCCGTGTCTCCCCGTGTCTTTACGTGTCTCCCCGTGTCTCCCCGTGTCTCCCCTTGTCTCCCCGTGTCTCCCCCTGTCTCCCCGTGTCTCCCCGTGTCTCCCCCTGTCTCCCCGTGTCTCCCCGTGTCTCCCCGTGTTTCCCCCTGTCTCTCCGTGTCTCCACATGTCTCCCCTGTCTCCCCGTGTCTCCCCCTGTCTCCCCGTGTCTCCCCGCGTCTCCCTGTATCTCCCCGCGTCTCCCCCTGTCTCCCCGTGTCTCCCCTGTCTCCCCTTGTCTCCCCTGTCTCCCCTTGTCTCCCGTGTCTCCCCCTGTCTCCCCGTGTCTCCCCCTGTCTCCCCGTGTCTCCCCTGTCTCTCCGTGTCTCCCCTGTCTCCCCGTGTCTCCCCTGTCTCTCCGTGTCTCCCCTGTCTCCCCATGTCTCCCCGTGTCTCCCCGCGTCTCCCCGTGTCTCCCCGTGTCTCCCCGTGTCTTTACGTGTCTCCCCGTGTCTCCCCGTGTCTCCCCTTGTCTCCCCGTGTCTCCCCCTGTCTCCCCGTGTCTCCCCGTGTCTCCCCCTGTCTCCCCGTGTCTCCCCGTGTCTCCCCGTGTTTCCCCCTGTCTCTCCGTGTCTCCACATGTCTCCCCTGTCTCCACGTGTCTCTCCGTGTCTCCCCTGTCTCCCCGTGTCTCCCCGTGTCTCCCCCTGTCTCCCCGTGTCTCCCCTGTCTCCCCGTGTCTCCCCTGTCTCTCCGTGTCTCCCCTGTCTCCCCGTGTCTCCCCGTGTCTCCCCGTGTCTCCCCTGTCTCCCCGTGTCTCCCCTGTCTCTCCGTGTCTCCCCTGTCTCCCCGTGTCTCCTCTGTCTCTCCGTGTCTCCCCTGTCTCCCCGTGTCTCCCCGTGTCTCCCCGTGTCTTTACGTGTCTCCCCGTGTCTCCCCGTGTCTCCCCGTGTCTCCCCCTGTCTCCCCGTGTCTCCCCGTGTCTCCCCTGTCTCCCCCTGTCTCCCCGTGTCTCCCCGTGTCTCCCCGTGTCTCCCCTGTCTCCCCGTGTCTCTGTGTCTGCCCGTGTCTCCCCTGTCTCACCGTGTCTCCCCGTGTCTCCCCTGTCTCTGTGTCTCCCCGTGTCTCCCCGTGTCTCCCCGTGTCTCCCCCTGTCTCCCCGTGTCTCTCCACGTCTCCCCGCGTCTCCCCGTGTCTCCCCGTGTCTCTGTGTCTCCCCGTGTCTCTGTGTCTCCCCGTGTCTCACCGTGTCTCTGTGTCTCCCCGTGTCTCCCCGTGTCTCTGTGTCTCCCCGTGTCTCTCCACGTCTCCCCGCGTCTCCCCGTGTCTCCCCGTGTCTCTGTGTCTCCCCGTGTCTCCCCGTGTCTCCCCGTGTCTCTCCGTGTCTCTCCGTGTCTCCCCTGTCTCCCCGTGTCTCCCCGTGTCTCCCCCTGTCTCCCCGTGTCTCCCCTGTCTCCCCGTGTCTCCCCTGTCTCTCCGTGTCTCCCCTGTCTCCCCGTGTCTCCCCGTGTCTCCCCGTGTCTCCCCTGTCTCCCCGTGTCTCCCCTGTCTCTCCGTGTCTCCCCTGTCTCCCCGTGTCTCCCTTGTCTCTCCGTGTCTCCCCTGTCTCCCCGTGTCTCCTCTGTCTCTCCGTGTCTCCCCTGTCTCCCCGTGTCTCCCCTTGTCTCCCCCTGTCTCCCCGTGTCTCCCCGTGTCTCCCCTGTCTCCCCGTGTCTCCCCTGTCTCTCCGTGTCTCCCCTGTCTCCCCGTGTCTCCCTTGTCTCTCCGTGTCTCCCCTGTCTCCCCGTGTCTCCCCTGTCTCTCCGTGTCTCCCCTGTCTCCCCGTGTCTCCCCTGTCTCTCCGTGTCTCCCCTGTCTCCCCATGTCTCCCCGTGTCTCCCCGCGTCTCCCCGTGTCTCCCCGTGTCTCCCCGTGTCTTTACGTGTCTCCCCGTGTCTCCCCGTGTCTCCCCTTGTCTCCCCGTGTCTCCCCCTGTCTCCCCGTGTCTCCCCGTGTCTCCCCGTGTCTCCCCCTGTCTCCCCGTGTCTCCCCGTGTCTCCCCGTGTTTCCCCCTGTCTCTCCGTGTCTCCACGTGTCTCCCCTGTCTCCACGTGTCTCTCCGTGTCTCCCCTGTCTCCCCGTGTCTCCCCGTGTCTCCCCCTGTCTCCCCGTGTCTCCCCTGTCTCCCCGTGTCTCCCCTGTCTCTCCGTGTCTCCCCTGTCTCCCCGTGTCTCCCCGTGTCTCCCCGTGTCTCCCCTGTCTCCCCGTGTCTCCCCTGTCTCTCCGTGTCTCCCCTGTCTCCCCGTGTCTCCTCTGTCTCTCCGTGTCTCTCCGTGTCTCCCCTGTCTCCCCGTGTCTCCCCGTGTCTCCCCGTGTCTCCCCGTGTCTCCCCGTGTCTCCCCGTGTCTCCCCGTGTCTCCCCGTGTCTCCCCCTGTCTCCCCCTGTCTCCCCGTGTCTCCCCCTGTCTCCCCGTGTCTCCCCGTGTCTCCCCGTGTCTCCCCCTGTCTCCCCGTGTCTCCCCGCGTCTCACCGCGTCTCCCCGTGTCTCCCCGTGTCTCCCCGTGTCTCCCCCTGTCTCACCGTGTCTCACCGTGTCTCCCCTGTCTCCCCGTGTCTCCCCGTGTCTCCCCGTGTCTCCCCCTGTCTCCCCGTGTCTCCCCGTGTCTCCCCGTGTCTTCCCTGTCTCCCCGTGTCTCCCCCTCTCTCCCCGTGTCTCCCCTTGTCTCCCCGTGTCTCCCTGTGTCTCCCCGCGTCTCCCTGTGTCTCCCCTTGTCTCCCCGTGTCTCCCCTGTCTCCCCTTGTCTCCCCCTCTCTCCCCGTGTCTCCCCTTGTCTCCCCGTGTCTCCCCCTCTCTCCCCGTGTCTCCCCTTGTCTCCCCGTGTCTCCCCGTGTCTCCCCTGTCTCTCCGTGTCTCCCCTGTCTCCCCGTGTCTCCCCTGTCTCTCCGTGTCTCCCCTGTCTCCCCATGTCTCCCCGTGTCTCCCCGCGTCTCCCCGTGTCTCCCCGTGTCTCCCCGTGTCTTTACGTGTCTCCCCGTGTCTCCCCGTGTCTCCCCTTGTCTCCCCGTGTCTCCCCCTGTCTCCCCGTGTCTCCCCGTGTCTCCCCCTGTCTCCCCGTGTCTCCCCGTGTCTCCCCGTGTTTCCCCCTGTCTCTCCGTGTCTCCACATGTCTCCCCTGTCTCCCCGTGTCTCCCCCTGTCTCCCCGTGTCTCCCCGCGTCTCCCTGTATCTCCCCGCGTCTCCCCCTGTCTCCCCGTGTCTCCCCTGTCTCCCCTTGTCTCCCCTGTCTCCCCTTGTCTCCCGTGTCTCCCCCTGTCTCCCCGTGTCTCCCCCTGTCTCCCCGTGTCTCCCCTGTCTCTCCGTGTCTCCCCTGTCTCCCCGTGTCTCCCCTGTCTCTCCGTGTCTCCCCTGTCTCCCCATGTCTCCCCGTGTCTCCCCGCGTCTCCCCGTGTCTCCCCGTGTCTCCCCGTGTCTTTACGTGTCTCCCCGTGTCTCCCCGTGTCTCCCCTTGTCTCCCCGTGTCTCCCCCTGTCTCCCCGTGTCTCCCCGTGTCTCCCCCTGTCTCCCCGTGTCTCCCCGTGTCTCCCCGTGTTTCCCCCTGTCTCTCCGTGTCTCCACATGTCTCCCCTGTCTCCACGTGTCTCTCCGTGTCTCCCCTGTCTCCCCGTGTCTCCCCGTGTCTCCCCCTGTCTCCCCGTGTCTCCCCTGTCTCCCCGTGTCTCCCCTGTCTCTCCGTGTCTCCCCTGTCTCCCCGTGTCTCCCCGTGTCTCCCCGTGTCTCCCCTGTCTCCCCGTGTCTCCCCTGTCTCTCCGTGTCTCCCCTGTCTCCCCGTGTCTCCTCTGTCTCTCCGTGTCTCCCCTGTCTCCCCGTGTCTCCCCGTGTCTCCCCGTGTCTTTACGTGTCTCCCCGTGTCTCCCCGTGTCTCCCCGTGTCTCCCCCTGTCTCCCCGTGTCTCCCCGTGTCTCCCCTGTCTCCCCCTGTCTCCCCGTGTCTCCCCGTGTCTCCCCGTGTCTCCCCTGTCTCCCCGTGTCTCTGTGTCTGCCCGTGTCTCCCCTGTCTCACCGTGTCTCCCCGTGTCTCCCCTGTCTCTGTGTCTCCCCGTGTCTCCCCGTGTCTCCCCGTGTCTCCCCCTGTCTCCCCGTGTCTCTCCACGTCTCCCCGCGTCTCCCCGTGTCTCCCCGTGTCTCTGTGTCTCCCCGTGTCTCTGTGTCTCCCCGTGTCTCACCGTGTCTCTGTGTCTCCCCGTGTCTCCCCGTGTCTCTGTGTCTCCCCGTGTCTCTCCACGTCTCCCCGCGTCTCCCCGTGTCTCCCCGTGTCTCTGTGTCTCCCCGTGTCTCCCCGTGTCTCCCCGTGTCTCTCCGTGTCTCTCCGTGTCTCCCCTGTCTCCCCGTGTCTCCCCGTGTCTCCCCCTGTCTCCCCGTGTCTCCCCTGTCTCCCCGTGTCTCCCCTGTCTCTCCGTGTCTCCCCTGTCTCCCCGTGTCTCCCCGTGTCTCCCCGTGTCTCCCCTGTCTCCCCGTGTCTCCCCTGTCTCTCCGTGTCTCCCCTGTCTCCCCGTGTCTCCCTTGTCTCTCCGTGTCTCCCCTGTCTCCCCGTGTCTCCTCTGTCTCTCCGTGTCTCCCCTGTCTCCCCGTGTCTCCCCTTGTCTCCCCCTGTCTCCCCGTGTCTCCCCGTGTCTCTGTGTCTCCCCTGTCTCCCCTGTCTCCCCGTGTCTCCCCGTGTCTCCCCGTGTCTCAGCTCGGACATGTCTCCGCTGCTGTCTGGATCCACACAGCACCGGATGTTCGACTCCCTCTCTGTGGAGATCGAGCAGCTGCTCTCGAAGGTGACTCTCCACGTGTCTCCACGTGGAGACACACGTGGAGACACGTGTCTCTCTGTGTCTCCACGTGTCTCTACGTGTGTCTCTGTGTCTCTGTGTCTCTCCACGTGTCTCCACGTGGAGACACACGTGGAGACACGTGTCTCTCTGTGTCTCCACGTGTCTCTACGTGTGTCTCTGTGTCTCTGTGTCTCTCCACGTGTCTCCACGTGGAGACACACGTGGAGACACGTGTCTCTCTGTGTCTCCACGTGTCTCTACGTGTGTCTCTGTGTCTCTGTGTCTCTCCACGTGTCTCCACGTGGAGACACACGTGGAGACACGTGTCTCTCTGTGTCTCCACGTGTCTCTACGTGTGTCTCTGTGTCTCTGTGTCTCTCCACGTGTCTCCACGTGGAGACACACGTGGAGACACGTGTCTCTCTGTGTCTCCACGTGTCTCTACGTGTGTCTCTGTGTCTCTGTGTCTCTCCCGTGTCTCCACGTGGAGACACACGTGGAGACACGTGTCTCTCTGTGTCTCCACGTGTCTCTACGTGTGTCTCTGTGTCTCTGTGTCTCTCCCGTGTCTCCACGTGGAGACACACGTGGAGACACGTGTCTCTCTGTGTCTCCACGTGTCTCTACGTGTGTCTCTGTGTCTCTGTGTCTCTCCACGTGTCTCCACGTGGAGACACACGTGGAGACACGTGTCTCTCTGTGTCTCCACGTGTCTCTACGTGTGTCTCTGTGTCTCTGTGTCTCTCCACGTGTCTCCACGTGGAGACACACGTGGAGACACGTGTCTCTCTGTGTCTCCACGTGTCTCTACGTGTGTCTCTGTGTCTCTGTGTCTCTCCACGTGTCTCCACGTGGAGACACACGTGGAGACACGTGTCTCTCTGTGTCTCCACGTGTCTCTACGTGTGTCTCTGTGTCTCTGTGTCTCTCCACGTGTCTCCACGTGGAGACACACGTGGAGACACGTGTCTCTCTGTGTCTCCACGTGTCTCTACGTGTGTCTCTGTGTCTCTGTGTCTCTCCACGTGTCTCCACGTGGAGACACACGTGGAGACACGTGTCTCTCTGTGTCTCCACGTGTCTCTACGTGTGTCTCTGTGTCTCTGTGTCTCTCCACGTGTCTCCACGTGGAGACACACGTGGAGACACGTGTCTCTCTGTGTCTCCACGTGTCTCTACGTGTGTCTCTGTGTCTCTGTGTCTCTCCACGTGTCTCCACGTGGAGACACACGTGGAGACACGTGTCTCTCTGTGTCTCCACGTGTCTCTACGTGTGTCTCTGTGTCTCTGTGTCTCTCCACGTGTCTCCACGTGGAGACACACGTGGAGACACGTGTCTCTCTGTGTCTCCACGTGTCTCTACGTGTGTCTCTGTGTCTCTGTGTCTCTCCACGTGTCTCCACGTGGAGACACACGTGGAGACACGTGTCTCTCTGTGTCTCCACGTGTCTCTACGTGTGTCTCTGTGTCTCTGTGTCTCTCCACGTGTCTCCACGTGGAGACACACGTGGAGACACGTGTCTCTCTGTGTCTCCACGTGTCTCTACGTGTGTCTCTGTGTCTCTGTGTCTCTCCACGTGTCTCCACGTGGAGACACACGTGGAGACACGTGTCTCTCTGTGTCTCCACGTGTCTCTACGTGTGTCTCTGTGTCTCTGTGTCTCTCCACGTGTCTCCACGTGGAGACACACGTGGAGACACGTGTCTCTCTGTGTCTCCACGTGTCTCTACGTGTGTCTCTGTGTCTCTGTGTCTCTCCACGTGTCTCCACGTGTCTCCACGTGTCTCCACGTGTCTCTACGTGTCTCTGTGTCTCTGTGTCTCTCCACGTGTCTCCACGTGTCTCTACGTGTCTCCACGTGTCTCACCGTGTCTCTGTGTCTCACCGTGTCTCCACGTGGAGACACGTGTCTCCACGTGTCTCTCTGTGTCTCCACGTGTCTCCACGTGGAGACACGTGTCTCCACGTGTGTCTCTGTGTGTCTCTACGTGTTTCTGTGTCTCTGTGTCTCCCCGTGTCTCCACGTGTCTCCACGTGTCTCCCCGTGTGTCTCTACGTGTTTCTGTGTCTCTGTGTCTCACCGTGTCTCCACGTGTGTCTCCACGTGTCTCCACGTGTCTCACCGTGTCTCCACGTGTCTCTACGTGGAGACACGTGTTTCCACGTGTGTCTCTGTGTCTCTCTGTGTCTCCACGTGTCTCCACGTGTCTCCACGTGTCTCACCGTGTCTCCACGTGTCTCTACGTGTCTCTACGTGTCTCTGTGTCTCCCCGTGTCTCCACGTGTCTCTACGTGTCTCCACGTGTGTCTCTGTGTCTCTGTGTCTCTCCACGTGTCTCCACGTGTCTCCACGTGTCTCTACGTGTCTCTGTGTCTCTGTGTCTCTCCACGTGTCTCCCCGTGTCTCCACGTGTCTCCACGTGTCTCCACGTGTGTCCCCTTGTCTCCACGTGTCTCCACGTGTCTCCACGTGTCTCCACGTGTCTCTACGTGTCTCTGTGTCTCTCCACGTGTCTCTACGTGGAGACACGTGTCTCCACGTGTGTCTCTGTGTCTCCACGTGTCTCCACGTGTCTCCACGTGTCTCACCGTGTCTCCACGTGTCTCTACGTGTCTCTGTGTCTCACCGTGTCTCCACGTGTCTCCCCTTGTCTCCACGTGTCTCCACGTGTCTCTGTGTCTCACCGTGTCTCCACGTGTCTCCCCTTGTCTCCACGTGTCTCCACGTGTCTCCACGTGTCTCACCGTGTCTCCACGTGTCTCTACGTGGAGACACGTGTTTCCACGTGTGTCTCTGTGTCTCTCTGTGTCTCCACGTGTCTCCACGTGTGTCTGTGTCTCCACGTGTGTCTCCACGTGGAGACACACGTGGAGACACGTGTCTCTGTGTCTCTCTGTGTCTCTCCCCTTGTCTCCACGTGTCTCCACGTGTCTCTACGTGTGTCTCCACGTGTCTCCACGTGTGTCTCTGTGTGTCTCTACGTGTTTCTGTGTCTCTGTGTCTCCCCGTGTCTCCCCGTGTGTCTCTACGTGTTTCTGTGTCTCTGTGTCTCACCGTGTCTCCACGTGTGTCTCTGTGTCTCTCCACGTGTCTCCACGTGTCTCCACGTTTCTCTCTGTGTCTCACCGTGTCTCCACGTGTCTCCACGTGTCTCTACGTGTCTCCGTGTCTCTGTGTCTCCACGTGTCTCCACGTGTCTCTGTGTCTCTCTGTGTCTCTCTGTGTCTCCACGTGTCTCTACGTGTCTCTCTGTGTCTCCACGTGTCTCTACGTGTGTCTCTGTGTCTCTCCACGTGTCTCCACGTGTCTCTACGTGTCTCCGTGTCTCTGTGTCTCCACGTGTCTCCACGTGTCTCCACGTGTCTCTCTGTGTCTCCACGTGTCTCTGTGTCTCCACGTGTCTCCATGTGTCTCTGTGTCTCTACGTGTCTCCACGTGTCTCCACGTGTCTCTGTGTCTCCACGTGTCTCTGTGTCTCTACGTGTCTCCACGTGTCTCCGTGTCTCTGTGTCTCCACGTGTCTCCACGTGTCTCCACGTGTCTCTCTGTGTCTCCACGTGTCTCCACGTGTCTCCACGTCTCTCCACGTGTCTCCCCGTGTCTCTCCCCTGTCTCTCTGTGTCTCCACGTGTCTCCACGTGTCTCCACGTGTCTCTGTGTCTCTCCACGTGTCTCCACGTGTCTCCACGTGTCTCCCCGTGTCTCCACGTGTCTCTGTGTCTCTCCACGTGTCTCCCCGTGTCTCTCCCCTGTCTCTCTGTGTCTCCACATGTCTCCACGTGTCTCCACGTGTCTCTGTGTCTCTCCACGTGTCTCCACGTGTCTCCACGTGTCTCCACGTGTCTCTGTGTCTCCACGTGTCTCCACGTGTCTCACCGTGTCTCCACGTGTCTCTGTGTCTCCCCGTGTCTCCACGTGTCTCTACGTGTCTCCACGTGTGTCTCTGTGTCTCTGTGTCTCTCTGTGTCTCCACGTGTCTCTACATGTCTCTGTGACTCTCCCGTGTCTCACCGTGTCTCCACGTGTCTCCACGTGTCTCCACGTGTCTCTACGTGTCTCTGTGTCTCTGTGTCTCCACGTGTCTCTCCACGTGTCTCCACGTGTCTCTCCACGTGTCTCCACGCGTCTCTACGTGTCTCCACGTGTCTCCACGTGTCTCTCCACGTGTGTCTCCACGTGTCTCACCGTGTCTCCACGTGTCTCCCCGTGTCTCCACGTGTCTCCACGTGTCTCCACGTGTCTCCACGTGTCTCTCCCCATGTCCCTGTCTCACTCTCTCTCCCCGTGTCTCCCGTGTCTCACCGTGTCTCCACGTGTCTCCACATGTCTCACCGTGTCTCTACGTGTCTCTGTGTCTCTCTGTGTCTCCCCGTGTCTCCACGTGTCTCCACGTGTCTCCCCGTGTCTCACCGTGTCTCTACGTGTCTCTGTGTCTCACCATGTGTCCCCGTGTCTCCACGTGTCTGCACGTGTCTCTCTGTGTCTCACCGTGTCTCCACGTGTGTCTCCACGTGTCTCCACGTGTCTCCACGTGTCTCCACGTGGAGACACGTGTCTCCACGTGGAGACACGTGTCTCCACGTGGAGACACGTGTCTGCACGTGTCTGCACGTGTCTGCACGTGTCTGCACGTGTCTCTCTGTGTCTCACCGTGTCTCCCCGTGTCTCCACGTGTCTCCAAGTGTCTCTCCCCGTGTCTCCACGTGTCTCTCCCCATGTCCCTGTCTCACTCTCTCTCCACGTGTCTCCCCGTGTCTCCACGTGTCTCCACGTGTCTCTCTGTGTCTCACCGTGTCTCCACGTGTCTCCACGTGTCTCACCGTGTCTTCCCGTGTCTCCACGTGTCTCCCTGTGTCTCCCCGTGTCTCTCTGTGTCTCTCTGTGTCTCCACGTGTCTCTCTGAGTGTCTCTCTGCGTGTCTCTCTGCGTGTCTCCCCGTGTCTCTCCGCGTGTCTCTCATTGTCTCCCCGTGTCTCTCTGAATCTCTGTGTCTCTCCCTGTCTCCACGTGTCTCTCTGTGTCTCCCTGTGTCTGCGTGTGTCTCCCCGTGTGTCTCTGTGTCTCTCTGTGTCTCTCCGCGTGTCTCCCCGTGTCTCTCCGTGTGTCTCTCTGTGTCTCCCCGTGTCTCCCTATGTCTCTCCTTGTCTCCCCGTGTGTCTCTGTGTCTCTCCCTGTCTCCCCGTGTCTCCCTGTGTCTCCGCGTGTCTCCCTGTGTGTCACTGTGTCTCTCTGTGTCTCCCCGTGTCTCTCCGTGTATCTCTGTGTCTCCCTGTCTCCCCGTGTGTCTCTGTGTCTCTCTGTGTCTCCCCGTGTCTCCCTGTGTCTCTCCCCGTGTCTCTCTGTGTCTCCTCGTGTCTCTCCGTGTGTCTCTCCGCGTGTCTCGCCCCGTGTCTCCCTCCGTGTCTCTCCTTGTCTCCCTGTGTCTCTCCCCGTGTCTCCCTGTCTCTCTGTGTCTCTCCATGCGTCTCTCCCTGTCTCCCCGTGTGTCTCTGTGTCTCTCTGTGTCTCCTCGTGTCTCCCCGTGTCTCTCTGTGTCTCTGTCTCTCCCCGTGTCTCCCCGTGTCTCCCTATGTCTCTCCCTGTTTCCCCGTGTGTCTCTGTGTCTCTCCCCATGTGTCTCTGTGTCTCTCTGTGTCTCCCCGTGTCTCTCCTTGTCTCCCCATGTGTCTCTCCCCGTGTCTCTCTGTGTCTCTCCGCGTGTCTCTGTGTCTCTGTGTCTCCCCGTGTCTCTCTGTGTCTCCCCGTGTGTCTCTCCCCATGTCTCCACGTGTCTCCACGTGTCTCCACGTGTCTCTCCGCGTGTCTCTGTGTCTCCCCGTGTCTCTCCCCGTGTCTCCCCGTGTGTCTCTGTGTCTCCGCGTGTCTCCCTGTGTCTCGCTGTCTCACTCCCTGTGTCTCTCCCTGTGTCTCCCCGTGTCTCCCCGTGTGTCTCTGTGTCTCTGTGTCTCCGTGTGTCTCTCCCGTG
Organism: Petromyzon marinus; assembly: GCF_048934315.1. Taxonomy (NCBI): domain Eukaryota; kingdom Metazoa; phylum Chordata; class Hyperoartia; order Petromyzontiformes; family Petromyzontidae; genus Petromyzon; species Petromyzon marinus. The sequence goes on along the minus strand of NC_133749.1, from coordinate 2,167,347 downwards.
TCTCTCCCGTGTCTCCCCGTGTCTCTCCCGTGTCTCTCCCGTGTCTCTCCCTATCTCTCCTCGTGTCTCCCCGTGTCTCTCTGCGTGTCTTTCTTTGTCTCCCCGTGTCTCCCTGTGTTTCCGTGTGTCTCCCCGTGTCTCGCCGCGTGTTTCCCCGTATCTCTCTGTGTCTCCCTGTGTCTCCCTGTGTCTCCCCGTGTCTCTCCCCATGTCCCTGTCTCCCCGTGTCTCTCCCTGTCTCCCCGTGTCTCTCTGTGTCTCCCCGTGTCTCTCCCCGTGTCTCTCCCTGTCTCCCCGTGTGTCTCTGTGTCTCTGTGTCTCCCCGTGTCTCTCCCTGTCTCCCCGTGTGTCTCTGTGTCTCTGTGTCTCCCCGTGTGTCTCTGTGTTTCCCCGTGTCTCCCCGTGTCTCTCCCTGTCTCCCCGTGTGTCTCTGTGTCTCTGTGTCTCCCCGTGTCTCTCCCTGTCTCCCCGTGTGTCTCTGTGTCTCTGTGTCTCCCCGTGTCTCTCCCTGTCTCCCCGTGTGTCTCCCTGTCTCCCCGTGTGTCTCTGTGTCTCCCCGTGTCTCTTCCTGTCTCCCCGTGTCTCCCCGTGTCTCTCCGCGTGTCTCCCCATATCTCTCTGTGTCTCCCTGTGTCTCCCTGTCTCCCTGTCTCCCCGTGTCTCTCCCTGTCTCCCCGTGTGTCTCTGTGTTTCCCCGTGTCTCCCCGTGTCTCTCCCTGTCTCCCCGTGTCTCCCCGTGTCTCTCCCCATGTCCCTGTCTCCCTGTCTCTCTCCGTGTGTCTCTGTGGCGGTAGTGATTGTGAGTGAGGAGCGGTGGTGCAGCGGTTAGCGCTACGCTGTGCTGCGAACCTGTCCCCTAGGTAGACTCAGCCTCAACTACAGTCCTGCTAGAGGCTACCTGGGGGATCTTTGTCTGTGTGTGTAGGTGCTGCTACTCGCTACTAGCAGCACTTGCCCCTACAACCTGCTAGAGGCTACCTGGGGGATCTTTGTCTGTGTGTGTAGGTGCTGCTGCTACTCGCTACTAACAGCACTTGCCCCTACAGCCCTACTAGAGGCTACCTGGGGGATCTTTGTCTGTGTGTGTGTAGGTGCTGCTACTTGCTACTAACAGCACTTGCCCCTACAGCCCTGCTAGAGGCTACCTGGGTGATCTTTGTCTCTGTGTGTGTGTAGGTGCTGCTACTCGCTACTAACAGCACTTGCCCCTACAGCCTGCTAGAGGCTACCTGGGGGATCTTTGTCTGTGTCTGTGTAGGTGCTGCTACTAACAGCACTTGCCCCTACAGCCTGCTAGAGGCTACCTGGGGGATCTTTGTCTGTGTGTGTGTAGGTGCTGCTACAAACAGCACTTGCCCCTACAGCCCTGCTAGAGGCTACCTGGGGGATCTTTGTCTGTGTGTGTAGGTGCTGCTACTCGCTACTAACAGCACTTGCCCCTACAGCCCTGCTAGAGGCTACCTGGGTGATCTTTGTCTCTTTGTTTTTGTGGTTGTGGTGGTGCAGTTGGCTGCGGTGAATGAGAAGTTGTCAGAATATTCAGATTCCAGTCGCCCTCCACCACCCAGCGTAGAGAGCGGCAGCAGCAACAGCGCTCTCAGCCACACGATCCAGAGACATCGTGACATCTTACAGGTGACTCACCACTCACTCACTCACTCAGTCACTCACTCAGTCACTCACTCACACACACACTCACTCACTCACTCATAGACTCACTCACACACACACTCGCTCATAGACTAACCACTCACTCACTCACTCACCACTCACTCACTCACACACTCACCCACACACTCACACACTCACTCACCACTCACTCACTCAGTCACTCATAGACTCATAGACTCACCACTCACTCACTCACTCAGTCACTCACTCACACACTCACTCACACACTCACTCACTCACTCATAGACTCACTCACTCACACACTCACTAACACACACACACTCACACACTCACTCACACACCTACACACTCACTCACTCACTCATAGACTCATAGACTCACCACTCACTCACTCACACACTCACTCACTCACTAACACACTCACTCACTAACACACTCACTCACTCAGTCACTCAGTCAATCACTCACACACACACTCACTCACTCATAGACTCATAGACTCACCACTCACCCACTCACTCAGTCACTCACTCACTCACACACTCACTCATAGACTCATAGACTCACCACTCACTCAGTCACTCACTAACACACTCACTCACACACACACACACTCACTCACTCATAGACTCACTCACTCACACACTCACTAACACACTCACTAACACACTCACTCATAGACTCACCACTCACTCACTCACTCACCCACTCACCACTCACTCACTCACTCACCCACTCACCACTCACTCACTCACACACCTACACACTCACTCACACACTCACTCAGTCACTCATAGACTCACTCACTCACACACACACACTCAGTCACTCACTCACTAACACACTCACTCAGTCACTCACTCACTCACACACTCACTCAGTCACTCACTCACTCATAGACTCACCACTCACTCACTCAGTCAATCACTCACTCACCACTCACTCACTAACACACTCACTCATAGACTCACCACTCACTCACTCACCCACTCACCACTCACTCACTCACCACTCACTCATTAACATACTCACTCAGTCACTCACTCACACACCACTCACTCACTCACTCATAGACTCATAGACTCACCACTCACTCACTCACACACTCACTCACTCAGTCACACACTCACCACTCACTCATAGACTCATAGACTCACCACTCACTCACTCACACACTCACTCACTCAGTCACACACTCACTCATTAACACACTCACTCACCACTCACACACTCACACACTCACTCACCACTCACTCACTACACCACTCACTCACTACACCACTCACTCACTACACCACTCACCACTCACTCACACACCCACTCACTAACACACTCACTCAGTCACTCACACACTCACACACTCACTCAGTCACTCAGTCAATCACACACTCACTCACCACTCACTCACTCACTAACACACTAACACACTCACTCATAGACTCACTCACTCACTACACCACTCACTCACTCACTACACCACTCACTCACTCATAGACTCACTCACTCACTACACCACTCACTCACTCACTCATAGACTCACTCACTCACTCACACACTCACACACTCACTCATACTCACTCACTCACACACTCACCCACTCACCACTCACTCACCACTCACTCAGTCACTCACTCACTCACTCACACACTCACTCACTAACACACCTACACACTCACTCAGTCACTCACTCACTAACACACTCACTCACTCACTAACACACTCACTCATAGACTCACCACTCACTCATTCACTAACACACCCACTCACACACTCACTCACTAACACACTCACACACTCACTCACTAACACACTCACACACTCACCCACTCACTCACACACTCACTCACTCACTCACACACTCACTAACACACCCACTCACACACTCACTCACTAACACACTCACTCACTAACACACTCACTCATAGACTCACTCACTCAGTCACTCACACACTCACTCAGTCACTCACTCATAGACTCATAGACTCATTCACTCACATACCCACTCACTCACTCACACACTCACCCACTCACTCACACACTCACTCACTCATAGACTAACCACTCACTCACTACACCACTCACTCACACACCCACTCACTCACTCACACACCCACTCACACACTCACTCACACTCACTCACTTACACACTCACTCACTCACTCACACACTCACTCATAGACTCACCACTCACTCATTCACTCATAGACTAACCACTCACTCACACACTCACTCACTCACACACTCACTCACACACTCACTCACTCAGTCACTCACACACTCAGACACACACTCACTCACTCACCCACACACTCACTCAGTCACTCACTCATAGACTCACTCACTCATAGACTCACTCACACACTCACTCACTCACACACTCACTCACTCACACACCCACTCACTCACTCACTCACACACCCACTCACACACTCACACACCCACTCACACACTCACTCACTCACACACCCACTCACACACTCACTCATAGACTCACTCACTCACACACTCAGTCACTCACTCACTCACTCATAGACTCACTCACTCACTCATAGACTCACCACTCACTCACTCACTCACACACTCACTCACTCACACACTCACTCAGTCACTCACTCATAGACTCACTCACACACTCACACACTCACTCACTAACACACTCACACACTCACTCACTCAGTCACTCACTCACTCACTCACTAACACACTCACACACTCACTCACTCACTCAGTCACTCACACACTCACACACTCACTCACACACTCAGTCACTCACTCACTAACACACTCAGTCACTCACTCAGTCACTCACACACTCACTCACTCACTCATAGACTCAGACACTCCCTCACTCACTCATAGACTCATTCACACACTCACTCACTCACACACTCACTCACTCACACACTCACTCACTCACACACTCAGACACTCACTCACTCACACACTGACTCACACACTCACTCACTCACTCATAGACTCACCACTCACTCACTCACTCACACACTCACACACTCACTCACTCACACACTCACTCACTCACACACTCAGACACTCACTCACTCACACTCACTCACACACTCACTCACACACTCACTCATAGACTCATAGACTCACCACTCACTCACTCACTCACACACTCACTAACACACTCACACACTCACTCACTCACACACTCACTCACACACTCACTCATAGACTCATAGACTCACTCACTCACTCAGTCACTCACTCACACACTCACTCAGTCACTCACTCATAGACTCATAGACTCACCACTCACTCAGTCACTCACTCACACACTCACTCAGTCACTCACTCATAGACTCACCACTCACTCACACACTCACTCACACACTCACTCAGTCACTCACACACTCACTCACTCACTCACACACTCACTCATAGACTCATAGACTCACCACTCACTCACTCACTAACACACTCACACACTCACTAACACACTCACTCACTCACACACTCACACACTCACTCAGTTACTCACTCACTCACTCAGACACTCACTCACTCACACACTCACACACTCACTCACTCAGTCACACACTCACACACTCACTCACTCACCACTCACTCAGTCACTCACTCACACACTCACTCATAGACTCACACACTCACTCACTCACACACTCACTCATAGACTCATAGACTCACTCACACACTCACTCACTCATAGACTCACTCAGTTACTCACTCACTCACTCATAGACTCACTCACTCACTCATAGACTCACTCACTCACTCATAGACTCACTCACTCACTCACACACTCACTCACTCATAGACTCACCACTCAGTCACTCACTCACTCACTCACACACTCACCCACTCACTCACACTCACTCAGTTACTCACTCATAGACTCACTCACTCACTCATAGACTCACTCACACACTCACACACTCACTCACTCACACACTCACTCAGTCACTCACTCACACACTCACTCATAGACTCACACACTCACACACTCACTCACTCACTCACACACTCACTAACACACTCACTCATAGACTCACCACTCACTCACTCACTCATAGACTAACCACTCACTCACACACTCACTCACTCACACACTCACTCACACACTCACTCACTCACTCAGTCACTCACACACTCAGACACTCACACACTCACTCACTCACCCACACACTCACTCAGTCACTCACTCATAGACTCACTCACTCATAGACTCACTCACACACTCACTCACTCACACACTCACTCACTCACTCACACACCCACTCACTCACTCACTCACACACCCACTCACACACACACCCACTCACACACTCACTCACTCACACACCCACTCACACACTCACTCATAGACTCAATCACTCACACACTCAGTCACTCACTCACTCATAGACTCACTTACTCACTCATAGACTCACCACTCACTCACTCACACACTCACTCACTCACACACTCACTCAGTCACTCACTCATAGACTCACTCACACACTCACACACTCACTCACTAACACACTCACACACTCACTCACTCACTCAGTCACTCACTCACTAACACACTCACACACTCAGTCACTCACTCAGTCACTCACACACTCACTCACTCACTCATAGACTCAGACACTCCCTCACTCACTCATAGACTCACTCACACACTCACTCACTCACACACTCACTCACTCACACACTCACTCACTCACTCACACACTCAGACACTCACTCACTCACACACTGACTCACACACTCACTCACTCACTCATAAACTCACCACTCACTCACTCACTCACACACTCACACACTCACTCACTCACACTCACTCACTCACACACTCAGACACTCACTCACTCACTCACACTCACTCACACACTCACTCATAGACTCATAGACTCACCACTCACTCACTCACTCACACACTCACTAACACACTCACACACTCACTCACACACTCACACACTCACTCACACACTCACTCATAGACTCATAGACTCAATCACTCACTCAGTCACTCACTCACTCACACACTCACTCAGTCACTCACTCATAGACTCATAGACTCACCACTCACTCACTCACACACTCACTCACACACTCACTCAGTCACTCACACACTCACTCACTCACACACTCACTCATAGACTCATAGACTCACCACTCACTCACTCACACACTCACTAACACACTCACACACTCACTAACACACTCACTCACTCACACACTCACACACTCACTCAGTTACTCACTCACTCAGTCAGACACTCACTCACTCACACACTCACTCACCACTCACTCAGTCACTCACTCACACACTCACTCATAGACTCACACACTCACTCACTCACTCACACACTCACTCATAGACTCACTCACACACTCACTCACTCATAGACTCACTCAGTTACTCACTCACTCACTCACACACTCACTCACTCACTCACACACCCACTCACTCACTCACACACTCACACACTCACACACCCACTCACACACTCACTCACTCACACACCCACTCACACACTCACTCATAGACTCACCACTCAGTCACTCACTCACTCACTCACACACTCACCCACTCACTCACACTCACTCAGTTACTCACTCATAGACTCACTCACTCACTCATAGACTCACTCACACACTCACACACTCACTCACTCACACACTCACTCAGTCACTCACTCACACACTCACTCATAGACTCACACACTCACACACTCACTCACTCACTCACACACTCACTAACACACTCACTCATAGACTCACCACTCACTCACTCACTCATAGACTAACCACTCACTCACACACTCACTCACTCACACACTCACTCACACACTCACTCACTCACTCAGTCACCCACACACTCAGACACTCACACACTCACTCACTCACCCACACACTCACTCAGTCACTCACTCATAGACTCACTCACTCATAGACTCACTCACACACTCACTCACTCACTCACACACCCACTCACTCACTCACACACCCACTCACACACACACCCACTCACACACTCACTCACTCACACACCCACTCACACACTCACTCATAGACTCACTCACTCACACACTCAGTCACTCACTCACTCATAGACTCACTTACTCACTCATAGACTCACCACTCACTCACTCACACACTCACTCACTCACACACTCACTCAGTCACTCACTCATAGACTCACTCACACACTCACACACTCACTCACTAACACACTCACACACTCACTCACTCACTCAGTCACTCACTCACTAACACACTCACACACTCAGTCACTCACTCAGTCACTCACACACTCACTCACTCACTCATAGACTCAGACACTCCCTCACTCACTCATAGACTCACTCACACACTCACTCACTCACACACTCACTCACTCACACACTCACTCACTCACTCACACACTCAGACACTCACTCACTCACACACTGACTCACACACTCACTCACTCACTCATAAACTCACCACTCACTCACTCACTCACACACTCACACACTCACTCACTCACACTCACTCACTCACACACTCAGACACTCACTCACTCACTCACACTCACTCACACACTCACTCATAGACTCATAGACTCACCACTCACTCACTCACTCACACACTCACTAACACACTCACACACTCACTCACACACTCACACACTCACTCACACACTCACTCATAGACTCATAGACTCAATCACTCACTCAGTCACTCACTCACTCACACACTCACTCAGTCACTCACTCATAGACTCATAGACTCACCACTCACTCACTCACACACTCACTCACACACTCACTCAGTCACTCACACACTCACTCACTCACACACTCACTCATAGACTCATAGACTCACCACTCACTCACTCACACACTCACTAACACACTCACACACTCACTAACACACTCACTCACTCACACACTCACACACTCACTCAGTTACTCACTCACTCAGTCAGACACTCACTCACTCACACACTCACTCACCACTCACTCAGTCACTCACTCACACACTCACTCATAGACTCACACACTCACTCACTCACTCACACACTCACTCATAGACTCACTCACACACTCACTCACTCATAGACTCACTCAGTTACTCACTCACTCACTCACACACTCACTCACTCACTCACACACCCACTCACTCACTCACACACTCACACACTCACACACCCACTCACACACTCACTCACTCACACACCCACTCACACACTCACTCATAGACTCACCACTCAGTCACTCACTCACTCACTCACACACTCACCCACTCACTCACACTCACTCAGTTACTCACTCATAGACTCACTCACTCACTCATAGACTCACTCACACACTCACACACTCACTCACTCACACACTCACTCAGTCACTCACTCACACACTCACTCATAGACTCACACACTCACACACTCACTCACTCACTCACACACTCACTAACACACTCACTCATAGACTCACCACTCACTCACTCACTCATAGACTAACCACTCACTCACACACCCACTCACACACACACCCACTCACACACTCACTCACTCACACACCCACTCACACACTCACTCATAGACTCAATCACTCACACACTCAGTCACTCACTCACTCATAGACTCACTTACTCACTCATAGACTCACCACTCACTCACTCACACACTCACTCACTCACACACTCACTCAGTCACTCACTCATAGACTCACTCACACACTCACACACTCACTCACTAACACACTCACACACTCACTCACTCACTCAGTCACTCACTCACTAACACACTCACACACTCAGTCACTCACTCAGTCACTCACACACTCACTCACTCACTCATAGACTCAGACACTCCCTCACTCACTCATAGACTCACTCACACACTCACTCACTCACACACTCACTCACTCACACACTCACTCACTCACTCACACACTCAGACACTCACTCACTCACACACTGACTCACACACTCACTCACTCACTCATAAACTCACCACTCACTCACTCACTCACACACTCACACACTCACTCACTCACACTCACTCACTCACACACTCAGACACTCACTCACTCACTCACACTCACTCACACACTCACTCATAGACTCATAGACTCACCACTCACTCACTCACTCACACACTCACTAACACACTCACACACTCACTCACACACTCACACACTCACTCACACACTCACTCATAGACTCATAGACTCAATCACTCACTCAGTCACTCACTCACTCACACACTCACTCAGTCACTCACTCATAGACTCATAGACTCACCACTCACTCACTCACACACTCACTCACACACTCACTCAGTCACTCACACACTCACTCACTCACACACTCACTCATAGACTCATAGACTCACCACTCACTCACTCACACACTCACTAACACACTCACACACTCACTAACACACTCACTCACTCACACACTCACACACTCACTCAGTTACTCACTCACTCAGTCAGACACTCACTCACTCACACACTCACTCACCACTCACTCAGTCACTCACTCACACACTCACTCATAGACTCACACACTCACTCACTCACTCACACACTCACTCATAGACTCACTCACACACTCACTCACTCATAGACTCACTCAGTTACTCACTCACTCACTCACACACTCACTCACTCACTCACACACCCACTCACTCACTCACACACTCACACACTCACACACCCACTCACACACTCACTCACTCACACACCCACTCACACACTCACTCATAGACTCACCACTCAGTCACTCACTCACTCACTCACACACTCACCCACTCACTCACACTCACTCAGTTACTCACTCATAGACTCACTCACTCACTCATAGACTCACTCACACACTCACACACTCACTCACTCACACACTCACTCAGTCACTCACTCACACACTCACTCATAGACTCACACACTCACACACTCACTCACTCACACACTCACTAACACACTCACTCATAGACTCACCACTCACTCACTCACTCATAGACTAACCACTCACTCACACACTCACTCACTCACACACTCACTCACACACTCACTCACTCACTCAGTCACCCACACACTCAGACACTCACACACTCACTCACTCACCCACACACTCACTCAGTCACTCACTCATAGACTCACTCACTCATAGACTCACTCACACACTCACTCACTCACACACTCACTCACTCACTCACACACCCACTCACTCACTCACACACCCACTCACACACACACCCACGCACACACTCACTCACTCACACACCCACTCACACACTCACTCATAGACTCACTCACTCACACACTCAGTCACTCACTCACTCATAGACTCACTTACTCACTCATAGACTCACCACTCACTCACTCACACACTCACTCACTCACACACTCACTCAGTCACTCACTCATAGACTCACTCACACACTCACACACTCACTCACTAACACACTCACACACTCACTCACTCACTCAGTCACTCACTCACTAACACACTCACACACTCAGTCACTCACTCAGTCACTCACACACTCACTCACTCACTCATAGACTCACCACTCACTCACTCACTCACACACTCACACACTCACTCACTCACACACTCACACACTCAGACACTCACTCACTCACTCACACTCACTCACACACTCACTCATAGACTCATAGACTCACCACTCACTCACTCACTCACACACTCACTCACTCACTCACACACCCACTCACTCACTCACACACCCACTCACACACACACCCACTCACACACTCACTCACTCACACACCCACTCACACACTCACTCATAGACTCACTCACTCACACACTCAGTCACTCACTCACTCATAGACTCACTTACTCACTCATAGACTCACCACTCACTCACTCACACACTCACTCACTCACACACTCACTCAGTCACTCACTCATAGACTCACTCACACACTCACACACTCACTCACTAACACACTCACACACTCACTCACTCACTCAGTCACTCACTCACTAACACACTCACACACTCAGTCACTCACTCAGTCACTCACACACTCACTCACTCACTCATAGACTCACCACTCACTCACTCACTCACACACTCACACACTCACTCACTCACACACTCACACACTCAGACACTCACTCACTCACTCACACTCACTCACACACTCACTCATAGACTCATAGACTCACCACTCACTCACTCACTCACACACTCACTAACACACTCACACACTCACTCACACACTCACACACTCACTCACTCACTCACTCATAAACTCACCACTCACTCACTCACTCACACACTCACACACTCACTCACTCACACACTCACTCACTCACACACTCAGACACTCACTCACTCACTCACACTCACTCACACACTCACTCATAGACTCATAGACTCACCACTCACTCACTCACTCACACACTCACTAACACACTCACACACTCACTCACACACTCACACACTCACTCACACACTCACTCATAGACTCATAGACTCAATCACTCACTCAGTCACTCACTCACTCACACACTCACTCAGTCACTCACTCATAGACTCATAGACTCACCACTCACTCACTCACACACTCACTCACACACTCACTCAGTCACTCACACACTCACTCACTCACACACTCACTCATAGACTCATAGACTCACCACTCACTCACTCACACACTCACTAACACACTCACACACTCACTAACACACTCACTCACTCACACACTCACACACTCACTCAGTTACTCACTCACTCAGTCAGACACTCACTCACTCACACACTCACTCACCACTCACTCAGTCACTCACTCACACACTCACTCATAGACTCACACACTCACTCACTCACTCACACACTCACTCATAGACTCACTCACACACTCACTCACTCATAGACTCACTCAGTTACTCACTCACTCACTCACACACTCACTCACTCACTCACACACCCACTCACTCACTCACACACCCACTCACACACTCACACACCCACTCACACACTCACTCACTCACACACCCACTCACACACTCACTCATAGACTCACTCACTCACACACTCAGTCACTCACTCACTCACTCACCCACTCACTCACACTCACTCAGTTACTCACTCATAGACTCACTCACTCACTCATAGACTCACTCACACACTCACACACTCACTCACTCACACACTCACTCAGTCACTCACTCACACACTCACTCATAGACTCACACACTCACACACTCACTCACTCACACACTCACTAACACACTCACTCATAGACTCACCACTCACTCACTCACTCATAGACTAACCACTCACTCACACACTCACTCACTCACACACTCACTCACACACTCACTCACTCACTCAGTCACCCACACACTCAGACACTCACACACTCACTCACTCACCCACACACTCACTCAGTCACTCACTCATAGACTCACTCACTCATAGACTCACTCACACACTCACTCACTCACACACTCACTCACTCACTCACACACCCACTCACTCACTCACACACCCACTCACACACACACCCACGCACACACTCACTCACTCACACACCCACTCACACACTCACTCATAGACTCACTCACTCACACACTCAGTCACTCACTCACTCATAGACTCACTTACTCACTCATAGACTCACCACTCACTCACTCACACACTCACTCACTCACACACTCACTCAGTCACTCACTCATAGACTCACTCACACACTCACACACTCACTCACTAACACACTCACACACTCACTCACTCACTCAGTCACTCACTCACTAACACACTCACACACTCAGTCACTCACTCAGTCACTCACACACTCACTCACTCACTCATAGACTCACCACTCACTCACTCACTCACACACTCACACACTCACTCACTCACACACTCACACACTCAGACACTCACTCACTCACTCACACTCACTCACACACTCACTCATAGACTCATAGACTCACCACTCACTCACTCACTCACACACTCACTCACTCACTCACACACCCACTCACTCACTCACACACCCACTCACACACACACCCACTCACACACTCACTCACTCACACACCCACTCACACACTCACTCATAGACTCACTCACTCACACACTCAGTCACTCACTCACTCATAGACTCACTTACTCACTCATAGACTCACCACTCACTCACTCACACACTCACTCACTCACACACTCACTCAGTCACTCACTCATAGACTCACTCACACACTCACACACTCACTCACTAACACACTCACACACTCACTCACTCACTCAGTCACTCACTCACTAACACACTCACACACTCAGTCACTCACTCAGTCACTCACACACTCACTCACTCACTCATAGACTCACCACTCACTCACTCACTCACACACTCACACACTCACTCACTCACACACTCACACACTCAGACACTCACTCACTCACTCACACTCACTCACACACTCACTCATAGACTCATAGACTCACCACTCACTCACTCACTCACACACTCACTAACACACTCACACACTCACTCACACACTCACACACTCACTCACTCACTCATAAACTCACCACTCACTCACTCACTCACACACTCACACACTCACTCACTCACACACTCACTCACTCACACACTCAGACACTCACTCACTCACTCACACTCACTCACACACTCACTCATAGACTCATAGACTCACCACTCACTCACTCACTCACACACTCACTAACACACTCACACACTCACTCACACACTCACACACTCACTCACACACTCACTCATAGACTCATAGACTCAATCACTCACTCAGTCACTCACTCACTCACACACTCACTCAGTCACTCACTCATAGACTCATAGACTCACCACTCACTCACTCACACACTCACTCACACACTCACTCAGTCACTCACACACTCACTCACTCACACACTCACTCATAGACTCATAGACTCACCACTCACTCACTCACACACTCACTAACACACTCACACACTCACTAACACACTCACTCACTCACACACTCACACACTCACTCAGTTACTCACTCACTCAGTCAGACACTCACTCACTCACACACTCACTCACCACTCACTCAGTCACTCACTCACACACTCACTCATAGACTCACACACTCACTCACTCACTCACACACTCACTCATAGACTCACTCACACACTCACTCACTCATAGACTCACTCAGTTACTCACTCACTCACTCACACACTCACTCACTCACTCACACACCCACTCACTCACTCACACACCCACTCACACACTCACACACCCACTCACACACTCACTCACTCACACACCCACTCACACACTCACTCATAGACTCACTCACTCACACACTCAGTCACTCACTCACTCACTCATAGACTCACTTACTCACTCATAGACTCACCACTCACTCACTCACACACTCACTCACTCACACACTCACTCAGTCACTCACTCATAGACTCACTCACACACTCACACACTCACTCACTAACACACTCACACACTCACTCACTCAGTCACTCACTCACTAACACACTCACACACTCAGTCACTCACTCAGTCACTCACACACTCACTCACTCACTCATAGACTCAGACACTCCCTCACTCACTCATAGACTCACTCACACACTCACTCACACACTCACTCACTCACACACTCACTCACTCACTCACACACTCAGACACTCACACACTGACTCACACACTCACTCACTCACTCATAAACTCACCACTCACTCACTCACTCACACACTCACACACTCACTCACTCACACACTCACTCACTCACACACTCAGACACTCACTCACTCACACTCACTCACACTCACTCACACACTCACTCATAGACTCATAGACTCACCACTCACTCACTCACTCACACACTCACTAACACACTCACACACTCACACACTCACTCACACACTCACACACTCACTCACACACTCACTCATAGACTCATAGACTCACTCACTCACTCAGTCACTCACTCACACACTCACTCAGTCACTCACTCATAGACTCATAGACTCACCACTCACTCACTCACACACTCACTCACACACTCACTCAGTCACTCACACACTCACTCACTCACTCACACACTCACTCATAGACTCATAGACTCACCACTCACTCACTCACACACTCACTAACACACTCACACACTCACTAACACACTCACTCACTCACACACTCACACACTCACTCAGTTACTCACTCACTCAGTCAGACACTCACTCACTCACACACTCACTCACCACTCACTCAGTCACTCACTCACACACTCACTCATAGACTCACACACTCACTCACTCACACACTCACTCATAGACTCACTCACACACTCACTCACTCATAGACTCACTCAGTTACTCACTCACTCACTCATAGACTCACTCACTCACTCATAGACTCACTCACTCACTCACACACTCACTCACTCACTCATAGACTCACCACTCATTCACTCACTCACTCACTCACACACTCACCCACTCACTCACACACTCACTCAGTTACTCACTCATAGACTCACTCACTCACTCATAGACTCACTCACACACTCACACACTCACTCACTCACACACTCACTCAGTCACTCACTCACACACTCACTCATAGACTCACACACTCACTCACTCACACACTCACTTACACGCTCACTCACTCACTTACTCACTTACATACTCACTCACTCACACACTCACTCACTCACTCACACACTCACTCACTCACACACTCACACACTCACTCACTCATTCATAGACTCATCACTCACACACTCACTCACTTACACACACACTCACTCACTCATAGACTCACTCAGTTACTCACTCACTCACTCACACACTCACTCACTCACTCATAGACTCATAGACTCACCACTCACTCACTCACTCACACACTCAGTTACTCACTCATAGACTCATAGACTCACTCACTCATACACTCACTCACTCACACACTCACTCAGTTACTCACTCATAGACTCACCACTCACTCACTCACTTACACACTCACCACTCACTCACACATAGACTCACCACTCACTCACCCACTCAGTCACTCACACACTCAGTTACTCACTCATACACTCACTCACACACTCACACACTCATAGACTCACCACTCACACACTCACACACACACTCACTCACTCACACACTCAAACACTCACCCACTCACTCACCTCACCTCACTCACCCACTCACCACTCACTCACTCACCCACCCACCCACTCACTCACCCACTCACCCACCCACTCACCCACCCACTTACTCACTCACCCACCCACCCACTCACTCACTCACTCTCTCACTAACACACTCACCCACCCACTCACCCGCTCACCCACTCACTCACTCACTTACCCACTCACTCACTCGCCCACCCACTCACTCACTCGCCCACCCACCCACTCACTCACCCACTCACCCACTCACTCACCCACTCACTCACTCACCCACTCACTCACCCACCCACTCAATCACCCACTCACTCACTCACCCACTCACTCACCCACTCACTCACCCACACGCTCACCCACACGCTCACCCACTCACCCACTCACTCACCCACTCACCCACTCACTCACCCACTCACGCACCCACCCACCCACTCACTCACCCAATCACCCACTCACTCACTCACCCACCCACTCACTCACCCACTCACCCACCCACCCACTCACCCACCCACTCACTCACCCACCCACTCACTCACTCACACACTCACTCACTCACACACTCACACACTCACTCACTCATTCATAGACTCATCACTCACACACTCACTCACTTACACACACACTCACTCACTCATAGACTCACTCAGTTACTCACTCACTCACTCACACACTCACTCACTCACTCATAGACTCATAGACTCACCACTCACTCACTCACACACTCAGTTACTCACTCATAGACTCATAGACTCACTCACTCATACACTCACTCACTCACACACTCACTCAGTTACTCACTCATAGACTCACCACTCACTCACACATAGACTCACCACTCACTCACCCACTCAGTCACTCACACACTCAGTTACTCACTCATACACTCACTCACACACTCACACACTCATAGACTCACCACTCACACACTCACACACACACTCACTCACTCACACACTCAAACACTCACCCACTCACTCACCTCACCTCACTCACCCACTCACCACTCACTCACTCACCCACCCACCCACTCACTCACCCACTCACCCACCCACTCACCCACCCACTTACTCACTCACCCACCCACCCACCCACTCACTCACTCTCTCACTAACACACTCACCCACCCACTCACCCGCTCACCCACTCACTCACTCACTCACTTACCCACTCACTCACTCGCCCACCCACTCACTCACTCGCCCACCCACCCACTCACTCACCCACTCACCCACTCACTCACCCACTCACTCACTCACCCACTCACTCACTCACTCACCCACCCACTCAATCACCCACTCACTCACTCACCCACTCACTCACCCACTCACTCACCCACACGCTCACCCACACGCTTGCCCACTCACCCACTCACTCACCCACTCACCCACTCACTCACCCACTCACGCACCCACCCACCCACTCACTCACCCAATCACCCACTCACTCACTCACCCACCCACTCACTCACCCACTCACCCACCCACCCACCCACTCACTCACCCACCCACCCACTCACTCACCCACCCACCCACTCACTCACACACTCGCTCACCCACTCACTCACTCACACACTCACACACTCACTCACTCACCCACCCACCCACTCACTCACTCACTCACCCACTCACTCACTCACACACTCACTCACTCACCCACCCACTCACTCACCCACCCACTCACCCACCCACTCACCCACTCACTCACTCAGTTACTCACTCATAGACTCATAGACTCACTCACTCATACACTCACTCACACACTCACTCAGTTACTCACTCATAGACTCCCCACTTACTCACTCACTCACTTACACACTCACCACTCACTCACACATAGACTCACCACTCACTCACCCACTCAGTCACTCACACACTCAGTTTCTCACTCATACACTCAGTCACACACTCACTCACCTCACCTCACTCACCCACTCACCACTCACTCACTCACCCACCCACCCACTCACTCACCCACTCACCCACCCACTCACCCACCCACTCACTCACCCACCCACCCACTCACTCACTCACTCTCTCACTAACACACTCACCCACTCATCCACTCACCCACTCACTCACTCACTTACCCACTCACTCACTCACTTACCCACTCACTCACTCGCCCACCCACTCACTCACTCGCCCACCCACCCACTCACTCACCCACTCACTCACTCACTCACCCACTCACTCACCCACTCACTCACTCACCCACTCACTCACTCACCCACTTACTCACTCACTCACCCACTCACTCACTCACTCACCCACTCACCCACTCACTCACCCACTCACGCACCCACCCACCCACTCACTCACCCAATCACCCACTCACCCACCCACTCACCCACCCACTCACTCACCCACTCACACACCCACCCACCCACTCACTCACCCACCCACCCACTCACTCACACACTCGCTCACCCACCCACTCACTCACACACTCACACACTCACTCACCCACCCACTCACTCACTCACCCACTCACCCACCCACCCACTCACTCACCCACTCACTCACCCACACACTCACTCACTCACCCACACACTCACACACTCACCCACACACTCACTCACTCACCCACCCACTCACTCACTCACTCACCCACTCATTCACTCACTCACTCACCCACTCACTCACTCACCCACTCACTCACTCACCCACTCACTCACCCACCCACTCACTCACTCACCCACTCACTCACTCACCCACTCACCCACTCACCCACTCACCCACTCACTCACTCACCCACTCACCCACTCACCCACTCACTCACTCACTCACCCACTCACTCACTCACTTACCCACTCACTCACTCGCCCACCCACTCACTCACTCGCCCACCCACCCACTCACTCACCCACTCACCCACTCACTCACCCACTCACTCACTCACCCACTCACTCACTCACTCACCCACCCACTCAATCACCCACTCACTCACTCACCCACTCACTCACCCACTCACTCACCCACACGCTCACCCACACGCTCACCCACTCACCCACTCACTCACCCACTCACCCACTCACTCACCCACTCACGCACCCACCCACCCACTCACTCACCCAATCACCCACTCACTCACTCACCCACCCACTCACTCACCCACTCACCCACCCACCCACTCACTCACCCACCCACCCACCCACTCACTCACCCACCCACCCACTCACTCACACACTCGCTCACCCACTCACTCACACACACACTCACACACTCACTCACTCACCCACCCACCCACCCACTCACTCACTCACTCACCCACTCACTCACTCACACACTCACTCACTCACTCACCCACCCACTCACTCACTCACCCACCCACTCACCCACCCACTCACCCACTCACTCACTCAGTTACTCACTCATAGACTCATAGACTCACTCACTCATACACTCACTCACACACTCACTCAGTTACTCATAGACTCCCCACTTACTCACTCACTCACTTACACACTCACCACTCACTCACACATAGACTCACCACTCACTCACCCACTCAGTCACTCACACACTCAGTTACTCACTCATACACTCAGTCACACACTCACTCACCTCACCTCACTCACCCACTCACCACTCACTCACTCACCCACCCACCCACTCACTCACCTACCCACCCACTCACTCACCCACTCACTCACCCACACACTCACTCACTCACTCACCCACACACTCACACACTCACCCACACACTCACTCACCCACCCACTCACTCACTCACTCACCCACTCATTCACTCACTCACTCACCCACTCACTCACTCACCCACTCACTCACTCACTCACCCACTCACCCACTCACCCACTCACTCACTCACCCACTCACTCACCCACTCACTCACTCACTCACAATAACCGTAGTAACCGTGGTAACCGTGGTAACCGTGGTAACCATGGCGACGAGTGCAGGACTACTCTCACGAGTTCCACAGGACCAGGGGTCACGTGGTGCTGAGCAGGGAGCGGGAAGATCTCTTGGGACTTCACAGAGACGGAGAGTGAGACACACACACACAGACACAGTCACACACACAGTCACACACACACAGTCACACACACACAGTCACACACACACACACACAGTCACACACACACACAGTCACACGCACACAGTCACACACAGTCACACACACACAGTCACACACACACAGTCACACACAGTCACACACACAGTCACACACACAGCCACACACAGTCACACACAGTCACACACACACAGCCACACACAGTCACACACACAGTCAAACACACAGCCACACACAGACACACACAGTCACACACACACACACACAGTCACACACAGTCACACAGTCACACACACAGTCAAAGACAAAGACAAAGATCCCCCATATAGCCTTAACAGACTGTAGGGGCAAGTGCTGTTAGCGAGCACCTATGAAGGCCGGAACGGTACACGAGGGGGTGGGGTGGCCAGCACCACGCCCGACCGCCTTTGTCTCCCTAGTGGCAATGTTTACTACACACCGCACCAGGTACTCATTTGAGGCTGAGTCGACCTAGGGGAGGCCCAGGACCGGTTCAGATAATCGTCACTGGTGTTGGCCGTGAGCGGGAATCGAACCCGGGTCGCCAGGTTCATAGCGCAGCGTAGCGCTAACCACTACACTATCGCTCACTCACACACACACACTAACACACACACACACAGACACACAAACACACACACAGTCACACACACACACAGACACACACACAGTCACACACGCACAGTCACACACACACACAGTCACACACACACACACAGTCACAGACACACACAGTCACACACACAGTCACACACACACAGTCACACACAGTCACATACACAGTCACACACACAGTCACACACACACAGCCACACACACAGTCTCACACACACAAACACAGTCACACAGGCACACAGTCACACACACACACGCAGTCACACACAGTCACACACACACGCAGTCACACACACACAGTCACACACACAGTCACACACACACAGTCACACACAGTCACACACAGTCTCACACAGTCACACACACACAGTCACACACACACAGTCACACAGTCACACACACACACACACAGTCTCACACACACACAGTCACACACGCAGTCACACACACACACTCACAGTCACACACACACACACAGTCACACACACAGTGTACACACAGTCACACACACAGTCACAGCCACACACAGTCACACACAGTCACATACACACACACAGTCACACACACAGACACACACACACAATCACACACACACACACACAGTTACACACACACACACATTCACACATACACACAGTCACACATACACAGTCACACACAGTCACACACACACAGTACACACACACAGACACACACACAGTCACCCACACACAGTCACACACAGTCACACACAGTCACACACACACACACAGTCACACACACACACACAGTCACACACACAGTCACACACACAGTCACACACAGTCACACACAGTCACACAGTCACACACACACACAGTCACACACAGACACACACAGTCACACACACAGTACACACACAGTCACACACAGACATACACACACAGTCACACACACAGTCACACACAGTCACACAGACACACACACAGTCACACACACACAGTCACACACACAGTCACACACAGTCACACACAGTCACACACACAGTCACACACACAGTCACACACACACACATAGACACACACACAGGCACACACACAGTCACACAGTCACACACACAGTCACACAGTCACACACACACAGTCACACACAGTCACACACAGTCACACACAGTCACACAGTCACACACACAGACACAGACACACACACACAGTCACACACACACAGTCACACACACACAGTCACACACACAGTCACACACACAGTCACACACAGTCACACACACAGTCACACACACAGTCACACACACAGTCACACACACAGTCACACACACAGTCACACACACAGTCACACACACACAGTCACACACACAGTACACACACAGTTCACACACACAGTACACACACACAGTCACACACACAGTCACACACACAGTCACACACACAGTCACACACAGTCACACACAGTCACACAGTCACACACAACAACCGCCATTCGCCACTAAGTGGCGGTGACGTCACCACGACGCTTGTGCCAGGCTATATTAATTACCACGAAACCACGAGTTAAACTGAAATATGTAACAAATAAGTCACACACACACACAGTCACACACACACAGTCACACACAGTCACACACACACAGTACACACACATAGACACACACACAGTCACACACAGACACACACAGTCACACACACAGTACACACACACAGTCACACACAGACATACACACACAGTCACACACAGTCACACAGACACACACACAGTCACACACACAGTCACACACAGTCACACACACAGTCACACACACACACACACACATAGACACACACATAGACACACACATAGACACACACATAGGCACATACACACACAGTCACACAGTCACACACACACACACAGTCACACACACACACAGTCACACACAGTCACACACAGTCACACAGACACACACACAGTCACACACACACACACACAGACCCACACACACAGTCACACACACACAGACACACACACAATCACACACACACAGTCACACACACACAGTCACACACACAGTCACACACACACAGTCACACACACACAGTCACACACACACAGACACACACACAATCACACACACACACAGTTACACACACACAGTCACAGTCACACACAGTCACACACACACATACACACAAACAGTCACACACACACAGTCACACACACACAGTCACACACAGTCACACACACACAGTCACACACACAGTCACACACAGTCACACACACAGTCACACACAGTCACACACACACAGACACAGTGACACACAGACACAGTGACACACACACACAGTCACACACACACAGTCACACACACAGACACACACACAGACACACACACATAGTCACACACACACACAGACACACAGTCACACACACTCACACACACAGACACACACACAGTCACACACAGTCACACACACATAGACACACACACAGACACACACACAGACACCACACACAGTCACATAGTCACACACACACACACAGTCACACACACACAGTCACACACACACACACAGAGTCACACACACAGTCACACACACAGTCACACACAGTCACACACACAGTCACACACACAGTCACACACACACACACATAGACACACACATAGACACACACACAGGCACCCACACACACAGTCACACAGTCACACACACACACAGTCACACACACACAGTCACACACAGTCACACAGACACACACACACACACACACACAGTCACACACACAGTCACACACACACAGTCACACACACAGTCACACACAGACAGTCACACACACAGTCACACACACAGTCACGCACACAGTCACACACACAGTCACACACAGTCACACACACAGTCACACACACAGTCACACACACACAGTCACACACAGTCACACACACACAGTACACACACACAGTCACACACACACACAGTCACACACAGACACACACAGTCACACACACACAGTACACACACACAGTCACACAGACACACACACAGTCGCACATACACACACACACAGTCACACACACAGTCACACACAGTCACACACAGTCACACACAGACACATGCACAGTCACACACACACAGTCACACACACACAGTCACACACACAGTCACAGTCACACACACACAGATACACACACAGTCACACACAGTCAGACACAGTCACACACAGTCACACACACAGTCACACACACAGTCACACACACAGTCACACACACAGTCACACACACAGTCACACACAGTCACACACACAGTACACACACACAGACACACACACACAGTTACACACACACAGTCACACACACACAGTCACACACACAGTAACACACACAGTCACACACAGTCACACACAGTCACACAGTCACACACAACAACCGCCATTCGCCACTAAGTGGCGGTGACGTCACCACGACGCTTGTGCCAGGCTATATTAATTACCACAAAACCACGAGTTAAACTGAAATATGTAACAAATAAGTCACACACACACACAGTCACACACACACAGTCACACACAGTCACACACACACAGTACACACACATAGACACACACACAGCCACACACAGACACACACAGTCACACACACAGTACACACACACAGTCACACACAGACATACACACACAGTCACACACAGTCACACAGACACACACACAGTCACACACACAGTCACACACACAGTCACACACAGTCACACACACAGTCACACACACACACACACATAGACACACACATAGACACACACATAGACACACACACAGGCACATACACACACAGTCACACAGTCACACACACACACACAGTCACACACACACACAGTCATACACAGTCACACACAGTCACACAGACACACACACAGTCACACACACACAGACCCACACACACAGTCACACACACACACAGTCACACACACACAGTCACACACACACAGTCACACACACAGTCACACACACACAGTCACACACACACAGTCACACACACACAGACACACACACAATCACACACACACACAGTTACACACACACAGTCACAGTCACACACAGTCACACACACACAGTCACACACACAGTCACACAGTCACACACACACATACACACAAACAGTCACACACACACAGTCACACACACACAGTCACAGTCACACACACACAGTCACACACACAGTCACACACAGTCACACACACACAGTCACACACACAGTCACACACAGTCACACACACACAGTCACACACACACAGTCACACACACACAGACACAGTGACACACACACACACAGTCACACACACACAGTCACACACACAGACACACACACATAGTCACACACACACACAGACACACACAGTCACACACACTCACACACACAGTCACACACAGTCACACACACACAGTCACACACAGTCACACACACATAGACACACACACAGACACACACACAGACACCACACACAGTCACACAGTCACACACACACACAGTCACACACACACAGTCACACACACACACACAGTCACACACACAGTCACACACACAGTCACACACAGTCACACACACAGTCACACACACAGTCACACACACAGTCACACACACATAGACACACACATAGACACACACACAGGCACCCACACACACAGTCACACAGTCACACACACACACAGTCACACACACACAGTCACACACAGTCACACACAGTCACACAGACACACACACACACAGTCACACACACACAGTCACACACACACACAGTCACACACACACAGTCACACACACAGTCACACACAGACAGTCACACACACAGTCACGCACACAGTCACACACACAGTCACACACACAGTCACACACACACAGTCACACACAGTCACACACACAGTACACACACACAGACACACACACACAGTCACACACAGACACACACAGTCACACACACACACACAGTACACACACACAGTCACACAGACACACACACAGTCACACATACACACACACAGTCACACATACACAGTCACACATACACACACAGTCACACACAGTCACACACACAGTCACACACACAGACACAGTCACACACACAGACACAGTCACACACAGTGATACACACACACACTGCACACACAGTCACACACAGTCACACACAGACACACACAGTCACATACACACACTCATAACACACACACAGACACACACACAGACACACACACACAGATACAAACACACAGTGTACACACAGACACACACAGACACGCACACACAGTCACACACACACAGACACACACAGTGTACACACACAGTCACACACAGACACACACAGTGTACAGACACAGTCACACACAGACACACACACACACATACACACAGTCACACACACAAACACACACACAGTCACACACACACACAGTCACACACACAGACACACACAGACACACACACACAGACACACACACAGTCACACACACAGTCACACATACAGACACAAAGATCCCCCATATAGCCTTAACAGACTGTAGGGGCAAGTACTGTTAGCGAGCACCTATGAAGGCCGGAACAGTACATGACACACACACACAGTCACACACACACAGTCACACACAGACACACAGACACACACACAGTCACACACACACAGTGACACACACACCCCACACACACACACAGTGACACATACACAGTGACACACACACAGTGACACACACACAGACACACACACACAGACACACACATAACACAGACACACAGACACACACATAACACACAGACACACACACAGACATACACATACAGACACACAGACACACACACAGACACACAGACACACACACACACACAAACACACACACACACATACAGACACACACACACGCACAGACACACACACACAGACACAAAGATCCCCCATATAGCCTCCGACTGTAGGAGCAAGTGCTGTTAGCGAGCACCTATAACACACACAGACACACACACCCAGACACACACAGTCACACAGACACAGACATACACAGACACACACACAGACACAGAGACATACACAGATGATGATGATGCTGCTGCCGCTGATGCTGATGATGATGCTGCTGCTGATGATGATGCTGATGATGCTGCTGATGATGCTGATGACGATGCTGCTGATGATGCTGCTGCTGATGACGATGCTGCTGATGATGCTGCTGCTGATGATGCTGCTGCTGATGATGCTGCTGATGATGCTGCTGATGATGATGATGATGCTGCTGCTGATGCTGATGATGATGCTGATGATGCTGCTGCTGATGATGATGCTGATGACGATGCTGCTGATGATGCTGCTGCTGCTGATGATGCTGCTGCTGATGATGCTGCTGATGATGCTGCTGCTGAAGATGCTGCTGATGATGCTGCTGATGATGATGATGCTGCTGATGATTTTAGCTGATGATGATGATGCTGCTGCTGCTGCTGCTGATGATGCTGCTGCTGCTGATGATGCTGATGATGATGATGCTGCTGCTGCTGATGATGCTGCTGCTGCTGCTGATGATGCTGCTGCTGATGATGCTGATGATGATGCTGATGATGATGCTGCTGCTGATGATGATGATGATGCTGCTGATGATGCTGCTGCTGCTGATGATGATGATGCTGCTGATGATGCTGCTGCTGATGATGCTGATGATGATGCTGCTGATGATACTGCTGATGATGATGATGCTGCTGATGATGCTGCTACTGCTGCTGATGATGATGATGCTGATGATGATGCTACTACTGCTGATGATGCTGCTGCTGATGATGATGCTGATGATGCTGCTGCTGATGATGCTGCTACTGCTGCTGATGATGATGCTGCTGCTGCTGATGATGCTGATGATGATGCTGCTGCTGATGGTGATGATGCTAATGATGATGATGCTGATGATGCTGCTGATGATGCTGCTGATGATGCTGCTGATGGTGCTGATGATGTTGATGATGATGATGCTACTGCTGCTGATGATGATGCTACTGCCGCTGATGATGATGCTGCTGATGATGATGCTGCTGCTGATGATGATGCTCCTGCTGCTGATGATGATGATGCTGATGATGATGATGATGCTGATGATGATGCTGCTGCTGATGATGCTGCTGATGATGCTACTGCTGCTGCTGCTGATGATGCTGATGCTGCTGATGATGCTGATGATGATGCTGATGATGATGCTACTGCTGCTGATGATGATGCTGATGATGATGCTACTGCTGCTGATGATGATGATGATGCTGATGATGATGCTACTGCTGCTGCTGATGATGCTGATGATGATGCTACTGCTGATGATGATGATGCTGATGATGATGCTACTGCTGCTGATGATGATGCTGATGATGATGCTACTGCTGCTGATGATGATGATGCTGATGATGATGATGCTGTTCCAGGTTTAAATCCTCAGCGGCGTCATTGTCCAGCGGAGTGAATCGGCGAACTGAACTCTTCCTGAAGGAGAACCACCACCTACACAAGTGGGTGGTGGTGGTGAGGGTGGTGGTGAGGGTGGTGGTGAGGGTGGTGGTGAGGGTGGTGAGGGTGGTGGTGAGGGTGGTGGTGAGGGTGGTGAGGGTGGTGGTGAGGGTGGTGAGGGTGAGGGTGGTGGTGGTGAGGGTGGTGGTGAGTGGGTGAGTGAATGGATGGGTGGGTGCTAGAGGCTACCTGGGGGATCTTTGTCTGTGTGTGTAGGTGCTGCTACTCGCTACTAACAGCACTTGCCCCTACAGCCTGCTAGAGGCTACCTGGGGGATCTTTGTCTGTGTGTGTGTAGGTGCGTGTGTGTGTAGGTGCTGCTACTCGCTACTAACAGCACTTGCCCCTACAGCCCTGCTAGAGGCTACCTGGGGGATCTTTGTCTGTGTGTGTAGGTGCTGCTACTCGCTACTAACAGCACTTGCCCCTATGGCCTGCTAGAGGCTACCTGGGGGATCTTTGTCTGTGTGTGTGTAGGTGCTGCTACTCGCTACTAACAGCACTTGCCCCTACAGCCTGCTAGAGGCTACCTGGGGGATCTTTGTCTGTAGCTGTGCGCAGAATTTCTGAATCACTCAGCATCCAGTCTCCATGGGTCTGCATTCATTAAGGGTTTCCATGGCAACTGCATTTGCTCACACACAGACACGCACATACACCCACACACACACAGACACACACACGCACACACACACAGACACACATACACAGAGACACACACACACAGAGACACACACACACAGAGACACACACACAGACACACACACAGACACACACACACAGACACACACACACACAGAGACACACACACAGAGAGACACACAGACACAGAGACACACACACACACAGACACACATACACAGAGACACACACACACAGAGACACACACAGACACACACACAGACACACACACACACAGAGACACACACACACACACAGACACACACACAGACACGCACATACACACACACACACAGACACACACACAGACACACACACACAGAGACACACACACAGAGACACACACAGAGACACACACACACACAGACACACACACACAGACACACACACACACAGACACACACACACAGAGACACACACACACAGAGACACACACACACACACAGACACACACACACAGACACACACACATCCACAGTACGCACGCACATACACAAAGACACAGTGCACACACACACATGCACGGACACACATTCACAGACACGCATGCACGCACATACACACACGCACGCATGCACGCACGCACACACACGCACACACGCACACACACGCACACACGCACACACACACATACACGCACACACACACGCACACACGCACACACACACGCACACACTCACTCACTCACTCACCCGTTCTCTCGGTGAGAGAGTGAGTGGGTGGGTGAGTGGGTGAGTGGGTGAGTGGGTGGGTGAGTGAGTGGGTGAGTGAGTGGGTGGGTGGGTGGGTGAGTGGGTGGGTGGGTGGGTGAGTGGGTGGGTGGGTGGGTGAGTGGGTGGGTGGGTGGGTGAGTGGGTGAGTGCGTGATTGGTTGGTTGGGGGAGTGAGAGTGGGTGGGTGAGTAGGTGGGTGGGTGAGTGAGTGAGTGCGTGGGTGGGTGGGTGAGTGAGTGGGTGAGTGGGTGGGTGAGTGGGTGAGTGGGTGGGTGAGTTGGTGGGTGAGTGGGTGAGTGGGTGAGTGAGTGGGTGGGTGAGTGAGTGAGTGAGTGGGTGGGTGGGTGGGTGAGTGGGTGGGTGGGTGAGTGGGTGAGTGGGTGGGTGGGTGAGTGGGTGAGTGGGTGGGTGAGTGGGTGAGTGGGTGGGTGGGTGAGTGGGTAGGTGAGTTGGTGAGTGAGTGGGTGAATTGGTGAGTGAGTGGGTGAGTGAGTGAGTGGGTGAGTGGGTGAGTGAGTGAGTGGGTGAGTGAGTGAGTGGGTGAGTGGGTGGGTGAATGAGTGAGTGAGTGGCTGGGTGAGTGAGTTGGTGAGTGAGTGAGTGGGTGAGTGGGTGGGTGGTTGGGTGAGTGTGTGTGTGTACAGGTGGTAGTATCTGACTGTGTGTGTGTGTGTACAGGTGGTAGTATCTGACTGTGTGTGTGTGTGTACAGGTGGTAGTATCTGACTGTGTGTGTGTGTGTGTGTACAGGTGGTAGTATCTGACTGTGTGTGTGTGTGTACAGGTGGTAGTATCTGACTGTGTGTGTGTGTGTGTACAGGTGGTAGTATCTGACTGTGTGTGTGTGTGTGTACAGGTGGTAGTATCTGACTGTGTGTGTACAGGTGGTAGTATCTGACTGTGTGTGTGTGTACAGGTGGTAGTATCTGACTGTGTGTGTACAGGTGGTAGTATCTGACTGTGTGTGTGTGTACAGGTGGTAGTATCTGACTGTGTGTGTACAGGTGGTAGTATCTGACTGTGTGTGTGTGTGTACAGGTGGTAGTATCTGACTGTGTGTGTGTACAGGTGGTAGTATCTGACTGTGTGTGTGTGTACAGGTGGTAGTATCTGACTGTGTGTGTGTGTGTACAGGTGGTAGTATCTGACTGTGTGTGTACAGGTGGTAGTATTTGACTGTGTGTGTACAGGTGGTAGTATCTGACTGTGTGTGTGTACAGGTGGTAGTATCTGACTGTGTGTGTACAGGTGGTAGTATCTGACTGTGTGTGTGTGTACAGGTGGTAGTATCTGACTGTGTGTGTACAGGTGGTAGTATCTGACTGTGTGTGTGTGTGTACAGGTGGTAGTATCTGACTGTGTGTGTACAGGTGGTAGTATCTGACTGTGTGTGTGTGTACAGGTGGTAGTATCTGACTGTGTGTGTACAGGTGGTAGTATCTGGCTGTGTGTGTACAGGTGGTAGTATCTGACTGTGTGTGTGTGTACAGGTGGTAGTATCTGACTGTGTGTGTGTGTGTGTACAGGTGGTAGTAACTGACTGTGTGTGTACAGGTGGTAGTATCTGACTGTGTGTGTGTGTGTGTACAGGTGGTAGTATCTGACTGTGTGTGTACAGGTGGTAGTATCTGACTGTGTGTGTACAGGTGGTAGTATCTGACTGTGTGTGTGTGTGTACAGGTGGTAGTGTCTGACTGTGTGTGTGTGTGTACAGGTGGTAGTATCTGACTGTATGTGTACAGGTGGTAGTATCTGACTGTGTGTGTGTACAGGTGGTAGTATCTGGCTGTGTGTGTACAGGTGGTAGTATCTGGCTGTGTGTGTACAGGTGGTAGTATCTGACTGTGTGTGTGTACAGGTGGTAGTATCTGACTGTGTGTGTGTGTACAGGTGGTAGTATCTGACTGTGTGTGTGTGTACAGGTGGTAGTATCTGACTGTGTGTACAGGTGGTAGTATCTGACTGTGTGTGTGATGTGTTTTGTGTTCACAGCTCCGACCGTCTGATTGATGACACAATCAGGTACGCACACGTGACTGTGCACACGTGACTGTGTACACGTGTGTCACTGTGTGTGTGTGTACACTGTGTGTGTGCACGTGTGTGTGTGCACGTGTGTGTGTGCACTGTGTGTGTGTGCACTGTGTGTGTGTACACGCTGTGTGTGTACACGTGTGTGTGTACACTGTGTGTGTACACTGTGTGTGTACACGTGTGTGTGTATACACTGTGTGTGTGTACCTGTGTATATACCTGTGTGTACGCAGGTGTGTGTGTGTATGTGTGTGTGTATACGTGTTTGTGTGTGTACACGTGTGTGTGTACACTGTACGTGTGTGTGTTTACACGTGTGTGTACACTGTGTGTGTGTACACTGTGTGGGTTTATACACTGTGTGTGTGTACACGTGTGTGTGTGTACACTGTGTGTGTACCTGTGTGTGTACCTGTGTGTACACGTGTGTACACGTGTGTCTGTGTACGCGTGTGTGTGTGTACGTGTGTGTACGTGTGTGTGTACACGTGTGTGTGTGGACGTGTGTACGTGTGTTTGTACACGTGTGTGTGTGTGTACACGTGTGTGTGTGTGTACACGTGTGTGTGTGTGGACGTGTGTGTACACGTGTGTGTGTGTACGTGGGTGTGTACACGTGTGTGTGTGTGCACTGTGTACACGTGTTTGTGTGTACACTGTGTGTGTACACGTGTGTGTGTGTACACTGTGTGTGTACACGTGTTGGTGTGTCTGTACACGTATGTGTGTGTACACTGTGTGTCTACACGTGTCTGTGTATACACTGTGTGTGTACACGTGTGTGTGTGTACACGTGTGTGTGTGTACACGTGTGTGTTCGTGTGTTTGTACACGTGTGTGTGTGCGCACTGTGTGTACACGTGTGTGTACACGTGTGTGTGTACACGTGTGTGTGTACACGTGTGTGTGTGTACACGTGTACACGTGTGTGTGTGTACACGTGTACACGTGTGTGTGTGTACACGTGTACACGTGTGTATACACTGTGTGTGTACACTGTGTGTGTGTGTGTGTACACTGTGTGTGTGTGTGTGTACACTGTGTGTGTACACTGTGTGTGTACACGTGTGTGTACTCGTGTGTGTGTGTACACATGTGTGTGTGTACACTGTGTGTACACGTGTGTGTGTGTGTACACGTGTGTGTGTGTGTGTGTACACTGTGTGTGTACACATGTGTGTGTACACGTGTGTGTGTATGTGTGTGTACACTGTGTGTGTGTGTACACGTGTGTGTGTATGTGTGTGTACACTGTGTGTGTACACGTGTGTGTGTGTGTACGTGTGTTGGGAGCGGTGGTGTAGTGGTTAGCGCTATGCAGCAGGGAGAAAACGCTCATCTCAGTGTAGTAGTGTATAGTGTAGTGTATGGTAGTGTAGTGTATAGTGTAGTGTATAGTAGTGTAGTGTATAGTGTAGCAGTGTATAATGTAGCAGTGTATAGTGTAGTGTATAGTAGTGTATAGTGTAGTGTATAGTAGTGTATAGTGTAGTGTAGTGTATAGTAGTGTAGTGTGTAGTGTATAGTAGTGTATAGTGTAGTGTATAGTAGTGTATAGTGTAGTGTATAGTAGTGTATAGTTGTGTGTAGTGTATAGTGTAGTGTGTAGTGTATAGTGTAGTGTATAGTGTAGTGTGTAGTAGTGTAGTGTATAGTGTAGTGTATAGTAGTGTAGTGTATAGTAGTGTAGTGTATAGTAGTGTATAGTGTAGTGTATAATAGTGTAGTGTATAGTTTAGTGTATAGTAGTGTAGTGTATAGTGTAGTGTATAGTAGTGTAGTGTATAGTAGTGTATAGTGTAGTGTATAGTAGTGTAGTGTATAGTGTAGTGTATAGTGTAGTAGTGTATAGTAGTGTAGTGTATAGTGTAGTGTAGTAGTGTATAGTGTAGTAGTGTATAGTTGTATAGTGTAGTAGTGTATAGTGTAGTAGTTTATAGTGTAGTAGTGTATAGTGTAGTAGTGTATAGTGTAGTAGTGTATAGTGTAGTGTATAGTGTAGTGTATAGTGTAGTAGTGTGTAGTGTATAGTGTAGTAGTGTAGTGTATAGTAGTGTATAGTGTAGTGTATAGTAGTGTATAGTAGTGTGTAGTGGTGTAGTGTATAGTGTAGTGTATAGTGTAGTGTATAGTAGTGTAGTGTATAATGGTGTAGTGTATAGTGTAGTGTATAGTGTAGTGTTTAGTGTATTGTATAGTGTAGTGTAGAGCGGCACGCTAACCACTGCACCACCGCTCCCCATTCACTCACAC
Source organism: Petromyzon marinus (assembly GCF_048934315.1). Taxonomy (NCBI): domain Eukaryota; kingdom Metazoa; phylum Chordata; class Hyperoartia; order Petromyzontiformes; family Petromyzontidae; genus Petromyzon; species Petromyzon marinus. The sequence goes on along the minus strand of NC_133749.1, from coordinate 2,132,747 downwards.
ACCCACCCACTCACTCACCCACCCACCCACTCACTCACCCACTCACTCACCCACCCACTCACTCACCCATCACCCACCCACTCACCCACTCACCCACCCACTCACCCACCCACTCACTCACTCACCCACCCACTCACTCACCCACCCACCCACCCACTCACTCACCCACCCACTCACTCACCCACCCACCCACTCACTCACCCACCCACCCACTCACTCACCCACCCACCCACTCACTCACCCACCCACCCACTCACTCACCCACCCACCCACCCACTCACTCACCCACCCACCCACTCACTCACCCACCCACCCACCCACTCACTCACCCACCCACTCACCAACTCACTCACTCACTCACCCACTCACTCACCCACCCACCCACTCACTCACCCACCCACCCACTCACCCACTCACCCACCCACCCACTCACCCACCCACTCACTCACTCACCCACCCACTCACCCACTCAACCACTCACCCACCCACTCACCCACCCACTCACTCACCCACTCACCCACCCACTCACCCACCCACTCACTCACCCACCCACCCACTCACCCACCCACCCACTCACCCACTCACTCACCCACCCACCCACTCACTCACTCACCCACCCACTCACCCACCCACTCACCCACTCACCCACTCACCCACCCACTCACCCACCCACTCACCCACTCACCCACCCACTCACCCACCCACTCACTCACCCACCCACTCACCCACTCACCCACATGGCTGTATCTATCTCTCTCTCTGCTCTCATCTATTATGCATTGGCTCTTTTGTGCCAGGGGGGATATTAAATGTTTTTGTGTGCACACACACATACAGTAGACACATACAGTAGACACATACAGTACACACATACAGTACACACATACAGTACACACATACAGTGCGCATATACAGTACATACACGCACGTACTGTACACATACAGTACACGCATACAGCACAACACTCATACAGTACACGCATATACAGTACACCTATACAGTGCACACAGTACACACACAGTACACACACAGTACACACACACACAGTACACACAGAGTACACACACACGGTACACACAGTACACACACACAGTACACACACACACAGTACACACAGTACACACACACACAGTACACACACACAGTACACACACAGTATATATACACACAGTACACACACAGTACACACAGTACACACACACAGTACACACAGTACACACACACAGTACACACACACACACAGTACGCACACACAGTACACACACACGGTACACACAGTACACACACACACAGTACACACACACAGAGTACACACACACAGTACACACACACAGTACACACAGTACACACACAGTACACACACACAGTACACACACACAGTACACACAGTACACACACACAGTACACACACACAGTACACACACACGGTACACACAGTACACAGTACACACACAGTACACACACAGTACACACAGTACACACACACAGTACACACAGTACACACACACAGTACACACAGTACACACACACAGTACACACACACAGTACACACACACACACACGGTACACACACACAGTACACACACACAGTACACACACAGTACACACACACGCAGTACGCACAACACACACAGTACACACAGAGTACACACACAGTACACAGTACACACACAGTACACACACAGTACACACACACAGTACACACACACAGTACACACACAGTACACACACTCACAGTACACACACACAGTATGTACACACACAGTACACACACACAGTACACACACACAGTACACACACACAGTACACACACAGTACACACAGTACACAGTACACACACACAGTATGTACACACAGTACACACACTCAGTATACACACAGTATACACACTCACAGTACACACACAGTACACACACACAGTACACACACAGTATACACACTCACAGTACACACACTCACAGTACACACACACAGTACACACACACAGTATATACACACAGTACACACACACACACAGTACACACACACAGTATACACACACAGTATATACACACAGTGCACACACACAGTATGCACAGTACACACAGTACACGCACACAGTACACACAGTACACACACAGCACACACACAGTATACACACACACAGTACACGTAAATAATACGTGCATGTGCCTGTGTGTTCACCTGCCTGTGTGTATGTGTGACTGTGTGTGTGTGTGACTGTGTGTGTGACTGTCTGTGTGTGTGTGTGACTGTGTCTGTGTGTATGTGTGTCTGTGTGTATGTGTGTCTGTGTGTATGTGTGTATGTGTGTCTGTGTGTGTGTCTGTGTGTGTATGTGTGTGTCTGCGTGTGTGAGTCTGTGTGTGTGTGTGAGTGTGTGTCTGTGTGTGTATGTGTCTGTGTGTGTCTTTGTGTGTTTCTGTCTCTATGCGAGTGTGTTTGTTGTTGTGTCTGTGTGTGTGTGTGACTGTGTGTGTGTGTGTGACTGTGTGTGTGTGTGTGTGCAAAACAACCCCCTACCTCCTCGCGGTGCCGGACGGGCAACTCTGTCGTGGACAGTGCTGTGGGGGGAGGGCCAATTCGGATTGGCTCCTCCCCTCGTGGCGTCTGTGTCCACCACAGGGGCTAAACGGGGGCTCTGGATGGGTGCGAGGGGCTGGTAACCCCTCCACCTTCAATTAATTACCACTAAACCACGAGTTAAACTGAAATATGTAACTAATAAGCTTGTGCCGGAGGCCCCGGGGGGACAGGCGTCTATGACGTCTCCTGGCCAAACCCCATTTGGCGGAGCCAGGAGATTGAATATCCACACTCGGGGCCCCTCCAGAAACAACGAAAAGCTACTACGGATGGCCACGTGGAATGTTCGAATGCTCACTGCGGAGGAGAGGCTGCCACTCCTCTGTCGGGAGCTGGACCGGTACCGCCTGGATCTGTGTGGCATTCAGGAGGTCCGGTGGACCGGTTCAAATCTCTATTTAACTCAATCAAAAAAGTAACCTGCAGCGCCACACCTATTACCATCATTAGGGGAAAAAACGGTGATCCAATCTCCGACCCCCAGGAACAGGTTTGCAGATGTGCTGAGCATTTCTGTGAGGTCCTGGGAGAGGGAAAATCCCTCAGCCAGGAAAACATCGTGGCACAAAGTGAGGATGACCCTGCTGAGGCTGCGGTGCCTCAAATATTGGAAGAAGTCACCCCCTGTGAGTGGCTGGCTGAGGTGCCATCTGTTGAGGAAGTACTGAGGGCGATCCGGAGTCTGAGACCAGGAAAGGCAGCGGGCAGAGATGATCTTCTAAGCGAAATGCTGAGGGAGGGTGGCGTTTATGCACAGACTGCCCTATATGACATCATAACAACAGTCTGGACCACTGGACGGGTTCCGCAGGATTAGAAGGATGCCCTGGTGGTCCCCCTTTTTGAGAATGGGGACCGCACAGACTGTAACAACTACAGGGGCATTTCACTCCTCAGTGTGCCTGGAAAGGTCCTGGCAAGGATTATTTAGCATCGCCTTGCCAGGCACGCTGAGGAGAGGCTTGCGGAGCCCCAATGCGGTTTCAGGAAAGGGCGGTCCTGCACAGATGCCATATTTTCTGTCCGTCTGCTACAGCAGAGGTGTAGGGAATTCCAAAAAGACCTACATCTCTGCTTTATTGACCTGGTCAAGGCCTATGATACCATCAGTAGGCCTGGGCTCTGGGTCGTTCTTCGTGCTTTTGGAGTACCTGACCCTCTGCTCACGATCATTAAGGACCTTCATGATGGTGAGCGGGCCCGGGTAAAACTACGTGGCCGGGAGTCAGAGCCATTCCCTGTACACCTTGGGGTGCGACAGGGAAGTCCTCTGGCTCCCACATTATTTAACATCTATTTTGACCACGTAGTTCGTGAAGCCTTCATTAGCTGTACCGGGGAAATCTCCATATGGTACAGATAGAATGGGAGGCTGATCGATGCCCGGGTGCAGTCAAGGGATGGCTCCCTATTGGTCAACCACGTTATGTATGCTGATGATTTGGTAATAGCTGCTCATTCAGAGGAGGAGTTGGAGACGCTGCTGCTGAGACTGGAGCGTGTCACTAAGAGGTGGGGCCTTACCATCAGCCCCACCAAAACTAAGCACCTGCCTGGGTATTTTGTACCATCGGACACTCCACCCCCACAACTCCCAATCGGTGATGGGGCAGTTGTGGAGCGAGTGAAGAGTTTCCCATACCTGGGCAGTGTGCTTATGACCGGCTCCAGTTTAACAGCAGAGGTCTCACTCCGAATCAGTCGAGCGGCAATATCTTTTCATCGGTTGCGTAACGCTGTGTGGAAGCTACCTGGTCTGTCGCTCCGCACTAAGCTTCAGGTCTTCTCGGCCACGGTCATTTCCTCCCTTCTCTACGCTTGCGAAACGTGGACCCCCCTAATGGAACATCTTCGCCGGTTAGAAACATTTAGGCTGGCCTGCCTGTGATCCATCCTGGGTTTAACCAGACTGGATTGTGTGAGGAGCTCACAAATCCTTGAAAGATCTGGGCAAGGTCCCATCGGTGAGCTCCTCCGGCAGGCAAGGCTGCGATGGCTGGGTCATGTAGCCCGCATGCCCAGCCACCGCATGCCGAAACAGCTTTTGTTCGGCCGGATTGAGGGGGCTAAACGGGCGCGGCACGGGCTAGAGAAGAGATGGAGTGATGTGGTACAGGAGGACGTGGAGCTGAGTGGACTTGCCGATGACTGGTACCAGCGGTGTCAAGATCGGCCTCTGTGGAGGAGGCTCGTGAAGGACGCTACTGGGCGGTTGGAGGTAGTCGCCCTCCAACAACAACGGAGGGCGGAGGAGCGACGCTCACAATAACGAGCGGAGCGCCGGGTGGCTAAAGCACAGCAGGTTGGCACAGTAGGGGGCACAGGTGGTGCATCAGCCAGTCATCTCAGTCAGTCGACCCGTGGCACCTGGGTCTGCCCCGTGACCTCCTGCCAGCGGGCGTTCGACACTCCACGTGGCCTCACGGTGCACATAGCCGGGCACAAGCGTCGTGGTGACGTCACCGCCACTTAGTGGCGAATGGCGATTGTTGTTGTTGTTGTGTGACTGTGTGTGTGTCACTGTGTGTGTGTGTGTCACTGTGTGTGTGTGTGTGACTGTGTGTGTGTGTGACTGTGTGTGTGACTGTGTGTGTGTGACTGCGTGTGTGTGTCACTGTGTGTGTGACTGTGTGTGTGACTGTGTGTGTGTGACTGCGTGTGTGTGTGTCTGTGTGTGTGTGTGACTGTGTGTGTGTGACTGTGTGTGACTGTGTGTCTGTGTGTTTGCGTGCCCAGCATTGCGATGGCGACGAAGGAGAAGCTGACGTCACAGCGAGGAGTTTACCGCTCGATCCAGAGCAAGGTGAACAGCCTGGCACGTATCCTGTGGATGAGTGAGTGGGTGGGTGGGTGAGTGGGTGGGTGGGTGAGTGGGTGGGTGAGTGGGTGGGTGGGTGGGTGAGTGGGTGGGTGAGTGGGTGGGTGGGTGAGTGAGTGAGTGAGTGGGTGAGTGGGTGGGTGGGTGGGTGAGTGGGTGGGTGGGTGGGTGAGTGGGTGGGTGGGTGGGTGAGTGGGTGGGTGGGTGGGTGGGTGGGTGGGTGGGTGGGTGAGTGGGTGGGTGGGTGGGTGAGTGGGTGGGTGGGTGAGTGGGTGGGTGGGTGAGTGGGTGAGTGAGTGAGTGAGTGGGTGGGTGAGTGGGTTGGTGGGTGAGTGAGTGGGTGGGTGGGCGAGTGAGTGGGTGGGTGAGTGGGCGAGTGAGTGGGTGGGTGAGTGAGTGAGTGGGTGGGTGAGTGAGTGAGTGAGTGAGTGGGTGGGTGGGTGGGTGAGTGGGTGGGTGAGTGAGTGGGTGGGTGGGTGAGTGAGTGAGTGAGTGGGTGAGTGGGTGAGTGAGTGAGTGGGTGAGTGGGTGGGTGGGTGGGTGAGTGGGTGGGTGAGTGAGTGGGTGAGTGGGTGAGTGGGTGAGTGGGTGAGTGGGTGGGTGATTGGGTGGGTGGGTGAGTGAGTGGGTGGGTGAGTGGGTGGGTGGGTGAGTGGGTGGGTGGGTGGGTGAGTGAGTGGGTGGGTGAGCGAGTGGGTGGGTGAGCGAGTGAGTGGGTGAGCGAGTGGGTAGATGAATGAGTGGGTGGGTGAGTGAGTGGGTGGGTGGGTGGGCGAGTGGGTGGGCGAGTGAGTGAGCGGGTGGGTGAGTGAGTGAGCGGGTGGGTGAGTGGGTGATTGGGTGAGCGAGTGGGTGGGTGAGCGAGTGGGTGGGTGAGCGAGTGGGTTGATGATTGAGTGGGTGGGTGAGTTAGTGGGTGGGTGGGTGGGTGAGTGGGTGGGTGAGCGAGTGGGTGGGTGAGCGAGTGAGTGAGTGGGTGAGTGAGTGGGTGGATGAATGAGTGGGTGGGTGAGTGAGTGGGTGGGTGGGTGAGTGGGTGGGTGGGTGAGTGGGTGGGTGGGTGGGCGAGTGGGTGGTCGAGTGAGTGAGCGGGTGGGCGAGTGAGTGAGCGGGTGGGCGAGTGAGTGAGCGGGTGGGTGAGTGGGTGATTGGGTGAGCGAGTGGGTGGGTGAGCGAGTGGGTGGATGATTGAGTGGGTGGATGATTGAGTGGGTGGGTGAGTTAGTGGGTGGGTGGGTGATTGGGTGAGCGAGTGGGTGAGCGGTTGAGCGAGTGGGTGGGCGAGTGAGTGGGTGGGTGAGTGGGTAAGTGGGTTGGCGAGTGGGTGAGCGGGTGAGTGGGTGAGTAAGTGGGTGGGTGAGCGAGTGGGTGGGTGAGTGAGTGGGTGGGTGAGCGAGTGGGTGGGTGAGTGAATGAGTGGGTGAGTGAGTGGGTGGGTGGGTGAGTGAGTGGGTGGGCGAGTGAGTGAGCGGGTGGGTGAGTGAGTGAGTGAGCGGGTGGGTGAGTGGGTGATTGGGTGAGCGAGTGGGTGGGTGAGCGAGTGGGTGGGTGAGCGAGTGGGTGGATGATTGAGTGGGTGGGTGAGTTAGTGGGTGGGTGGGTGATTGGGTGAGCGAGTGGGTGAGCGGGTGAGCGAGTGGGTGGGCGAGTGAGTGAGTGGGTGAGTGAGTGAGTGGGTGAATGGGTGGGTGGGTGAGTGGGTGGGTGGGTGAGTGGGTGAGTGAGTGGGTGAGTGAGTGGGTGGGTGGGTGAGTGGGTGGGTGGGTGGGTGGGTGAGTGGGTGAGTGAGTGGGTGGGTGGGTTACTAACAAGAAACTCTGCGAAATATGATCCTTGACCCCGACGCCTCTCCACAACAACCACCACCACCCCCACCACCATCACCACCACCAACCCAAACCCCCACCCTCAACACCCCCACCACCACCCCCACCCTCACCACCACCACCACCACCCCCACCACCACCACCACCACCCCCACCACCACCACCACGTGGTTGTGGCGATGTCTGCAGATCGATTTCCGCTGGTCAACAGCCTTCTGCAGCGGATCGCCGTTCGCAAGCGGAGAGATGCCCTGGTCCTGGCGACCATCACCGCAACCTGCATCATCATCCTGATACTCTACAGCCTGCACTAGCACAACAACCACAACAACCACAACAACAACAACCACAACAACAACCACAACAACAACCACTACAACTACTACCACTACAACTACTACCACTACTACTACCACAACTACTACCACCATCACCGCAACCTGCATCATCATCCTGATACTCTACAGCCTGCACTAGCACAACAACAACCACAACAACAACCACAACAACAATCACAACTACAACCACAACTACAACAACTACTAGAACTACCACAACTACTACCACCATCACCGCAACCTGCATCATCATCCTGATACTCTACAGCCTGCACTAGCACAACCACAACAACCACAACAACAACCACAACAACCACAACAACTACCACAACAACCACCACAACAACAACCACTAGAACTACCACAACTACTACCACCATCACCGCAACCTGCATCGTCATCCTGATACTCTACAGCCTGCACTAGCACAACAACCACAACAACAACCACAACAACTAGCACAACAACCACAACAACCACCACAACCACAACAACAACCACAACAACCACCACAACCACCACAACAACTACCACAACCACCACAACTACCACAACTACTACCAGCACCACAACTACAACTACAACCACTACAACTACTACCACCACCACCACAACTACTACCACCACTACTACCACTACTAATACCACTACCACCACAACTACAGCCACTACCACAACAACCACCACCACTACCACCACAACCACAGCTACTACCACCACCACAGCCTGCATCATCCTGCTACTATACGCCCTGCACTAGCACCACAACTACAACAACTACAACTACAACAACCACAACAACTACAACAACTACAACTACAACAACCACAACTACAACAATCACCACCACAACTACAACAATAACCACCACAACTACTACAACTACTACCACCACTACTACAACCACCACAACCACCACCACCACAACCACCACCACAACTACAACTACTACCACCACTACTACAACCACCACAACCACAACTACAACCACCACAACCACCACCACTACTACAACCACCACAACCACCACCACTACTACAACCACCACAACCACCACCACAACTACTGGGGAGATGAGCGGTGTGAGTGGTTGAGTGGGTGAGTGAGTAGGTGAGTGAGTGAGTAGATGAGTGAGTGAGTAGGTGAGTGAGTAGGTGAGTGAGTAGGTGAGTGAGTGAGTAGGTGAGTGAGTGAGTAGGTGAGTGAGTGAGTGGGTGAGTGAGTAGGTGAGTGAGTAGTGAAGTGAGTAGTTGAGTGAGTAGGTGAGTGTGTGGGTGAGTGGGTGAGTGAGTGATTGTGTGAGTGAGTGAGTGAGTAGGTGAGTGAGTGGGTGAGTGAGTGGGTGAGTGAGTAGGTGAGTGAGTGGGTGAGTGAGTAGGTGAGTGAGTGAGTAGGTGAGGCGAGTGGGTGAGTGAGTGGGTGAGTGAGTGAGTGAGTAGGTGAGTGAGTGTGTGGGTGAGTGTGTGAGCGAGTAGGTGAGTGGGTCAGTGTGTGGGTGAGTGTGTGAGTGAGTAGGTGAGTGTGTGGGTGAGTGAGTGGGTGAGTGTGTGGGTGAGTGAGTGGGTGAGTGTGTGGATGAGTGTGTGGGTGAGTGAGTGGGTGAGTGTGTGGATGAGTGAGTAGGTGAGTGAGTAAGTGAGTGAGTAGGTGAGTGAGTGGGTGAGTGAGTGGGTGAGTGAGTGGGTGAGTGAGTGGGTGAGTGAGTAGGTGAGCGAGTGAGTAGGTGAGCGAGTGAGTAGGTGAGCGAGTGAGTAGGTGAGCGAGTGAGTAGGTGAGCGAGTGAGTAGGTGAGCGAGTGAGTAGGTGAGCGAGTGAGTAGGTGAGCGAGTGAGTAGGTGAGTGAGTGAGTAGGTGAGTGTGTGGGTGAGCGAAACCGCGACGCAGAGCGCTGCGATTGGCCGCAGTTGGTCACGTGACGCCCCCCCCCCTCCCCAGCACCCCCCCCCCTCCGCTGCTGTGACGCTCAGTGAGGACACGTGAGCGAGTCCAGATTGGACCGATTTTTCTCGCTCTTTGTGACGTCAACGTTTGTCGGCGGTTGCCATGGCAACAATAAAACACGAGGTCATGAAATTTTTTCATTTTGTCTGTGTGAGTCTGTGGGTCTCTGTGTGGTGAGTCTATGGTCTCTGTGTGAGTGAGTCTATGGGCTCTCTGTGTGAGTGAGTCTATGGGTCTCTGTGTGAGTGAGTCTATGGGTCTCTGTGTGAGTGAGTCTGTGGGTCTCTGTGTGAGTGAGTCTATGGGTCTCTGTGTGAGTGAGTCTATGGGTCTCTGTGTGAGTGAGTCTATGGGTCTCTGTGTGAGTGAGTCTATTGGGTCTCTGTGTGAGTGAGTCTATGGGTCTCTGTGTGAGTGAGTCTATGGGTCTCTGTGTGAGTGAGTCTATGGGTCTCTGTGTGAGTGAGTCTATGGGTCTCTGTGTGAGTGAGTCTATGGGTCTCTGTGTGAGTGAGTCTATGGGTCTCTGTGTGAGTGAGTCTATGGGTCTCTGTGTGAGTGAGTCTATGGGTCTCTGTGTGAGTGAGTCCATGGGTCTCTGTGTGAGTGAGTCTATGGGTCTCTGTGTGAGTGAGTCTATGGGTCTCTGTGTGAGTGAGTCTATGGGTCTCTGTGTGAGTGAGTCTATGGGTCTCTGTGTGGTGAGTCTGTGGGTCTCTGTGTGAGTGAGTCTGTGGGTCTCTGTGTGAGTGAGTCTGTGGGTCTCTGTGTGAGTCTATGGGTCTCTGTGTGGTGAGTCTGTGGGTCTCTGTGTGAGTGAGTCTATGGGTCTCTGTGTGAGTGAGTCTGTGGGTCTCTGTGTGAGTGAGTCTGTGGGTCTCTGTGTGAGTGAGTCTATGGGTCTCTGTGTGGGTGAGTCTATGGGTCTCTGTCTGAGTGAGTCTATGGGTCTCTGTGTGATGAGTCTATGGGTCTCTGTGTGAGGGAGTCTATGGGTCTCTGTGTGAGTCTATGGGTCTCTCTGTGAGTGATTCTATGGGTCTCTGAGTGAGTCTACGGGTCTCTGTGAGTGAGTCTATGGGTCTCTGTGCGAGTGAGTCTATGGGTCTCTGTGTGAGTGAGTCTATGGGTCTCTGTGTGAGTGAGTCTATGGGTCTCTGTGTGAGTGAGTCTATGGGTCTCTGTGTGGTGAGTCTGTGGGTCTCTGTGTGAGTCTATGGGTCTGTGTGAGTGAGTCTATGGATCTCTGTGTGAGTGAGTCTATGGGTCTCTGTGTGAGTGAGTCTGTGGGTCTCTGTGTGAGTGAGTCTATGGGTCTCTGTGCGAGTGAGTCTATGGGTCTCTGTGCGAGTGAGTCTATGGGTGTCTCTGTGTGAGTGAGTCTGTGGGTCTCTGTGTGAGTGAGTCTATGGGTCTCTGTGAGTGAGTCTAGGGGTCTCTGTGTGAGTGAGTCTATGGGTCTCTGTGTGAGTGAGTCTATGGGTCTCTGTGTGAGTGAGTCTATGGGTCTCTGTGTGAGTCTATGGGTCTCTGTGTGGTGAGTCTATGGGTCTCTGTGTGAGTGAGTCTATGGGTCTCTGTGTGACTGAGTCTATGGGTCTCTGTGTGACTGAGTCTATGGGTCTCTGTGTGGTGAGTCTGTGGGTCTCTGTGTGAGTGAGTCTATGGGTCTCTGTGTGAGTGAGTCTATGGGTCTCTGTGTGAGTGAGTCTATGGGTCTCTGTGTGAGTGAGTCTATGGGTCTCTGTGTGAGTGAGTCTATGGGTCTCCGTGCGATTGAGTCTATGGGTCTCTGTGTGAGTCTATGGGTCTCTGTGTGAGTGAGTCTATGGGTCTCTGTGTGAGTGAGTCAATGGGTCTCTGTGTGAGTGAGTCTATGGGTCTCTGTGTGAGTGAGTCTATGGGTCTCTGTGTGGTGAGTCTGTGGGTCTCTGTGTGAGTCTATGGGTCTCTGTGTGAGTGAGTCTATGGGTCTCTGTGTGAGTGAGTCTATGGGTCTCTGTGTGAGTGAGTCTATGGGTCTCTGTGTGAGTGAGTCTGTGGGTCTCTGTGTGAGTGAGTCTATGGGTCTCTGTGTGAGTGAGTCTGTGTGTCTCTGTGTGAGTGAGTCTATGGGTCTCTGTGTGAGTGAGTCTATGGGTCTCTGTGTGAGTGAGTCTGTGGGTCTCTGTGTGAGTGAGTCTATGGGTCTCTGTGTGAGAGAGTCTATGGGCCTCTGTGTGAGTGAGTCTATGGGTCTCTGTGTAAGTGAGTCTATGGGTCTCTGTTTGAGTGAGTCTAGGGGTCTCTGTGTGAGTGAGTCTATGGCTCTCTGTGTGAGTCTATGGGTCTCTGTGTGACTGAGTCCTATGGGTCTCTGTGTGAGTCTATGGCTCTCTGTGTGAGTCTATGGCTCTCTGTGTGAGTGAGTCTATGGGTCTCTGTGTGAGTGAGTCTGTGGGTCTCTGTGTGAGTGAGTCTATGGGTCTCTGTGTGACTGAGTCTATGGGTCTCTGTGTGAGTGAGTTTATGGGTTTCTGTGTGAGCAAGTCTGTGGGTCTTTGTGTGAGTCTGTGGGTCTCTGTGTGGTGAGTCTGTGGGTCTCTGTGTGAGTCTATGGGTCTCTGTGTAAGTGAGTCTATGGGTCTCTGTTTGAGTGAGTCTATGGCTCTCTGTGTGAGTGAGTCTATGGGTCTCTGTGTGAGTGAGTCTATGGCTCTCTGTGTGAGTCTATGGGTCTCTGTGTGATTGAGTCTATGGGTCTCTGTGTGAGTCTATGAGTCTCTGTGTGAGTGAGTCTATGGGTCTCTGTGTGAGTGAGTCAATGGGTCTCTGTGTGAGTGAGTCTATGGGTCTCTGTGTGAGTGAGTCTATGGGTCTCTGTTTGAGTGAGTCTATGGGTCTCTGTGTGAGTGAGTCTATGGCTCTCTGTGTGAGTCTATGGGTCTCTGTGTGAGTGAGTCTATGGGTCTCTGTGTGAGTCTATGGGTCTCTGTGTGAGTGAGTCTATGGATCTCTGTGTGAGTGAGTCTGTGGGTCTCTGTGTGAGTGAGTCTGTGGGTCTCGGTGTGAGTTCTATGGGTCTCTGTGTGAGTGAGTCTATGGGTCTCTGTGTGAGTGAGTCTATGGGTCTCTGTGTGAGTGAGTCTATGTCTCTTTGTGTGGTGAGTCTATGGGTCTCTGTGTGAGTGAGTCTATGGGTCTCTGTGTGAGTCTATGGGTCTCTGTGTGAGTCTATGGCTCTCTGTGTGAGTGAGTCTATGGGTCTCTGTGTGAGTGAGTCTATGGGTCTCTGTGTGAGTGATTCTATGGGTCTCTGTGTGAGTGAGTCTATGGGTCTCTGTGTGAGTGAGTCTATGGGTCTCTGTGTGAGTGAGTCTATGGGTCTCTGTGTGAGTGAGTCTATGGGTCTCTGTGTGAGTGAGTCTATGGGTCTCTGTGTGAGTGAGTCTATGGGTCTCTGTGTGACTGAGTCTATGGGTCTCTGTGTGAGTGAGTCTGTGGGTCTCTGTGTGAGTGAGTCTGTGGGTCTCTGTGTGAGTGAGTCTATGGGTCTCTGTGTGACTGAGTCTATGGGTCTCTGTGTGAGTGAGTCTATGGCTCTCTGTGTGGTGAGTCTATGGCTCTCTGTGTGAGTGAGTCTATGGGTCTCTAGTGAGTCTATGGGTCTCTGTGTGAGTGAGTCTATGGCTCTCTGTGTGAGTGAGTCTATGGGTCTCTCTGTGACTGAGTCTATGGCTCTCCGTGATGAGTATGAGTCTCCGCGCGAGTGATCCGATCGAAATCCCTGATTTCCATTACGATCATTGGGGATTTTATTACTAATAAAACGGCATGTTGCGATCTCCACTGCCGCTGTGCCGCGCGTCATCACGTGGTCCGAGATGATAGAAACAATGGCCCGAGTCCATCATTGGCAATAGGTAACGGCAAAGACGCTCCTTCCGTGGCTGTACCGGAGGCAAATCTCCGTCCGGCGCCGGCTGACGCCATTCTCCCGCGGAGGGAGGAGAGATGGTGGTTGTTGTAGCAGCGACTTGGGGTCGCTCGGTCACTGGCCAGGGTCAGCAAGTCCGGCGGCGGCACCACGTGGTGGTGGTGGTGGTGGTGTGGCCCCCCACAATATGGCCCCGGGGCTGTGACGGGGGGTGGGGGATAAGCCCCGGGCGCGGGTTGGTGAGAGGTTGAGTTTTTTTTTTAAGGGGGCACCACGGGGTGAGCAGATACTACACACTCACACACAGCTCCTACACACACTCACACACAGCCACTACACACACACTCACAGCTCCTACACACTCACACACAGCCACTACACACACACTCACAGCCCCTACACACACACTCACAGCCCCTACACACACACTCACAGCCCCACCCCACCCAGCCCCACCCAGCCCCTCCCCTCCCACCTCCACCCCCACCCAGCCCCACCCTCCCCACCCAGCCCCACCCCACCCAGCCCCTCCCCCACCCAGCCCCACCCCACCCAGCCCCTCCCCACCCTCCCTACCCAGCCCCTCCCCCACCCAGCCCCTCCCTCCCCACCCAGCCCCTCCCCCACCCAGCCCCACCCCACCCAGCCCCTCCCCACCCAGCCCCTCCCCACCCAGCCCCTCCCACCTCCACCCCTACCCAGCCCCTCCCCCACCCCACCCAGCCCCACCCTCCCTACCCAGCCCCTCCCCCACCCAGCCCCTCCCCTCCCCCACCCAGCCCCTCCCTCCCCACCCAGCCCCTCCCCTCCCTCCCCACCCAGCCCCTCCCCTCCCCACCCCACCCAGCCCCTCCCCCACCCAGCCCCTCCCCACCCAGCCCCTCCCCACCCTCCCCACCCAGCCCCACCCAGCCCCACCCAGCCCCACCCCACCCAGCCCCTCCCCACCCTCCCCTCCCAGCCCCTCCCATTTTTGGATGCACAACGGAGGGACGATTTCGATTTAAATCTTTCGCGACGGCAAGGATTCAACTCCTTTGGTTCTTTCGGTCAAAGTCACCACCACGTAGAATGAGATAATAAATTAATAAATTAATAAATTAATAAATTAACACGATAAAATCCTCACGACGTTTCGGCCGACAACACAAGTGGACTCGGCCTGAACAAGGCCCGCTTGTGTTGTGGCCGAAACGTCTAACCGCGTGATTTAATTTCAATTAATTTATTATTTTATTATCATTCTACGTGGGTGGTGACTTTACCGAAAGAACCAACCAAAACGGACGGACACACGCAACAAATCCCTCTGTGGGTAGCTGCTGCTGCTGCTGGTGGTGTAGTATCAAGGAGGATCCTGCCCAGTACAATGGGAGGCCGATCGATGCCCGGGTGCGGTCAAGGGATTGGCTCCCTATTGCTCAACCACGTTATGTATGCCGGTGATTTGGTGATGGCTGCTCAGTCAGAGGAGGAGTTGGAGACGCTGCTGCTGAGACTGGACGGGTTCCGCAGGATTGGAAGGATGCCCTGGTGGGTCCCCCTCTTTAAGAAGGG